>NW_008350949.1:618461-631735 GCF_000622305.1 Nannospalax galili
ATAATATAAATAAAATAGCGTGAAAATAGTTATACTATTTTAAGGACACAATGATGGGGAACAGTATCTATACAGGTTCAGTACATATACAACCCTTATAGCATAAGCCTGCATTTTTGATTAACTAGATCTGTGAAAAGGAGAGCTAATTTTTATGTACATATCCACAAGTGTACATACATAAAAACAAAAAACATGCATACGACTGTAGATGCATGTGATATTTTTGTATTTGAAATTTTCAGAATGTCCAAAATAGTAATAAAAAGTACTGAAATGTTAGCCGGGTGTGGTGGCACATGCCTTTAGTCCCAGCACTTGGGACTGCACAGAGGCAGGTGGATCTCTGTGAATTCAAGGCCAGCCTGGTCTACAAAGTGAGGTCCAGGCCAGCTGGGGCTGCATGGAGACCCTGTCTCAAAAAGATAAAAAAAAAAAAAACAAAAAACAAAATATGAAATTTATTCCTTCAGTGAGGGTGCAAATGCAATGTTAAAATAATCACCTCGAGGGGCTGCAGAGATGGCTTAGCAGTTAAGAACACTGGTTCTTGCAGAAAACCCGGGTTTGAATCCCACCACCCACATGGCGGCTAACAACCGTCTGTAACTCCAGTTCTAGGGGATCTGACAGCCTCTTCTGTCCTCCATGGGCATTGCACGATACGGATGCACTTAACTACATGCAGGTATAATACTCATACACGTAAAATAAAAATAATAAAATATTTTTAAAAACTAATAAGAATTACCTCAGGGATGGAGAGATGGTTTAGCAGTTAAGAGTGTGGGCTGCTCTTGCAGAGGACCTGGGTTTGATTCTCAGCACCCACATGACAGCTAACAACCATCCGTAGCTCCAGTTCTAGGGAATCTAGCACCTGCTTCTGACCTCCAGGGGCATTGCATGACACAGGTGCACTTACATACATGCAGGCAATATACTCATATACATAAAATAAAAATAATAAAATATTTTTAAAATTACCTCAAAATCTTTGGTGGTATTACTCTAGGTCTCTGTGTAATTTGTGATCTGATACACTGTTATATTGAGGTAATTTGAAAAAAGCTACATATATAATAATTTCAAAAATAATATTAAAACTTTATGTCTCTATATCCTCCGGTGGTATCCTTTTTTTCTTTGTCTTCCAATTATAGTTTTCCTGCATGTCGTTAGAAGGGCTGGAGCCTGTGTCTGGTAGACAGACCCCAGGCTACCTCTGCTAACTTGGCTTGATGTTTCCTAGGCTGCTATGTATTCATGTGTTAATTTGTAAAGAAATTGTAAGACTTATGGTATATGTTACTTTAAAATTGAACTAGATTAATTTAAATTATCAGCTAAATTAGTTTCATCATGAACTTATCCTGACATTTTGGGTAGCACATAGCAAGTTCCTTGTTGCTAATAAAATGTCATTTACCTGAGAATCAGGTGCATCTATTAGGTCTTTCAAAATAGTTGCAAGAATTTTAATGGAAGAAAGAACCTTAGTCACCTAAATTATTTTGTTTTCTACAAATAAGTTACAGGCCAAGCATAGTGGTCCCCTCCTTAAATCCCAGCACTTGGGAGGCAGAAGCAATGGATTTCTATGAGTCTGAGACCTGCCTGGTCTACATAAGTGAATTCCAGGCTGGACAGTGCTACAAAAAAAAGCTACATATATAATCATGTCAAAAATATTAAAACTTTCTTTATGTAGAGACCCTATCACACACACACACAAAATACAAGGCCATAAGTAGGCTCATTTGTGACAGAACTTTGACTGATATCCCAGGGCTTCATCACTTCAACTCTTCCCCCCCTTTTTTTGGTCTTTTTGAGACAGGGTCTCCCTGTAGCCCCAGCTGGCCTGGAGCTCACTATGTAGACCAGGCTGGCCTCAAACTCACAGAGATCCCCCTGCCTCTACCCCCCAAGAGCTGGGATTAAAGGCGTGCACCATCACACCCAGCCCTCTTCCTCTTTTTTTTTTAATAGTATTGGGAGTTGAACCCAGGGCCATGCAAATACTTAGGCAAGTGCTTTATCACAGAGCTATATATCCCTAGCTCCCTAGAGAGGCCCTGTGATGCTTGTGTATTCATCCAAAAATAATACATTTGACCTTTTGTAGAAAAATTACCCTTTTCTACTTGCAGTGAGTAGTTTGGTATAACAAAGAATTAACTTATGTGCCTTTAGGCATTTAACTTATTCAATGAAATGATTTGAAATCTTTGGATTACATACAATTATCATTTTAATTGTTTTGTTCGTTATTTCTTATTGCTGTTTCCTGTAGCTTAAAACAGAATTTGACAAATTGTTTGAAGATTTAAAAGAAGATGATAAAACTCATGAAATGGAGCCAGCTGAGGTATTGAACCAATGCATTAATTATGTTCAAAATGATGTGTTTCCTAATGAGATTTCTCTTTAGGTTTGCTGTACTTGACTATGATGGTGTTCATTCCCCATTACCTTCTCTTGTCCTCCCTTTCCTTTCCTCCTTTCTTGGGTCTTTCCATGTAGTCTCCCTTATAGTTTGATGTCATGTATGTATGTGTGTGTATTTAGATTTATACAAACACAAAATAAGATGTAATGCAGATCTGGCTTTCTTTTTAGCCCTGACTTTTTTCACATAATAATAATGATCCCCAGTTCCTTCCATTTTCCTGCAAAAGACTTAATTTTGTGCTTTATGGCTGAACAAAAGTCCATTATGAACATAGACTGAGTTTTCTTTATCCATTCATTTATTGATGGATATCTAGGTTGAGTCTATGCTTATGATGTGTTCAGTGCCACAGTAAACTTAGATGGACACGTATCTTTTTAGTTTGGTGACTTATATTCCTTTGGGTATATTCCCAGGAGTGATGTAGCCAGATTATATGTTGTTCTCTTTTAAGTTTTTGAGGACCTTTCATGCTAATTTCTACAGTGGTTGAATCAATTTATATTGCCACCAGCAGTAAGGGTTCCTTTTTACCTGAAACCTTGCAAGCGTTCTTTTAAATTTGTTTTTATTGAATTTTTGTATGTTTAATACAGAATATCACAAACAATCTTAATCATCTTTATACCCCCATCCCCACCTGTACCCTCCCATAGACACTCCCGTTCCTGAACACATATACTGTATCATCTGTGTTAAGGCCCAGTGGTCAAGTCAGTGTCCCCAGATGTTCCCCAGTGTAAGTCCATCCACTGGGGTCTAGTCAGCCTATCTAGGAGTCTCTTGTTTTCTTAATGATGACCATTCTGACAATGGTGAGATGGATTCTCAGGGTAGTTTTACTCCGTATTTCCTTGATGGCTAAGGACATGGAGCACTTTTTCATATATCTATTAACCATCTGTATTTCTTTTTTTAAAAAGTGCCTGTTCATTTTCCCATTTATTGATAGGCACGCACTCTCTTTGCAAAAGCTCAAGAATTCTAGGAATTGACAAATGCTATTATCTGAAATTAAGAAGCCTACACACAGAAAAGTAATAACAGTCTGAAGAGACAGTTCAGAAAATAAGAGAATTCTGCTGGCTATATTATATCTGTCAGGGCATTGATATTTAGAAAGTATAAAGAACTAAAAAAACTGAACTTGGGAATTTTTAAATATCTTGATCATTTATACATTTCATACCAATAAAAAGATTACTATTTTTCAGGTTCTGCATCTAAAAAGAAAAGGACTGACTATATTTTCTTTATGACATTTATTTTTTGTAGGCTATTGAAACACCATTGCTTCCACATCAAAAACAAGCTCTAGCTTGGATGATTTCACGAGAAAACAGCAAAGAACTTCCTCCATTCTGGGAGCAGCGAAATGACTTATATTATAATACAATAACAAATTTTTCTGAGAAGGAACGACCAGAAAATGTTCATGGAGGAATTTTAGCTGATGATATGGGTTTGGTAATTTTTTTTTCTTCAGTTAACAAAATCTTATTTAGCAGTTACAATTTTGTAGAAAGATATTTTGAGGTTGAAAGATAGGTGCTAGTTTATTTTGGTTTCTGTGTAGAACAGTTTTTTTGTGGTTATTCCCCTTGTCTTGCAAGTAGGGTCTTCTAGGGAACCCAACAGACAGGTCAAATAACAACAAAGAAGAGTTGTAATAATTAGGTAACAAAATTCAGTAAAAGTAATAAATGCATAAAGAGATAGTCTCAGTTTTCTTGCTCTTTGGAATACCTGCCTTTCGGAGGATTTTTTAAAAGTAAAGGTAAAGGGAAGGTGACTTCCTAGCATGTGTAAGTCCCTGAGTTTAATCTTAATCACTACAAAAAACAAAAAGAAAGGCCTAGTTACCTCCAGTTGGAGAAGTCCTTTGATACTGGCAATCATACTGACAAGAGAAAAGCAATGGTGTCATAACCTCTCACTACCCATAGCACTGTCTTGCTATGCTCTGATGCAGACCTGCTTGGCTGAGAGAGGTATCAGATACAGAGAGCCAAACAAGAGGATAAGGTCATTGCCAAGGACTAAGCAGATTTTCCTGCAAACTCTAAGGTCATTGGAGGGCCTCCAGGTTGGTACAAGTTGTTTGGCCATTCCTGCAGGTTCCTTACTACAAGAATATGGACACAGACCTCATATGATGGCTCTCTCCAACTGAACCCAACTTTGATTTTATCAGCTCTGTGAAGAAGCTTAGAGAGTAATACAGGTGCTGAGAAGTTTGACCTGAAACATGAAAGATAGGAGCCATGAGAAGTCAGATGATAGTCACAGGGAACAAGATAGGGCTGTGACAAGTCACACTGGACCCACAACACGTTTCAGTGCCGTTGTGAGTATGGCTATAATTGTGGACAGACAGCGGGACAGGAAATAGGATGAGGACAAGCAAACGTGATAAAGCAGATTTGGGAAGAGGACAGTGAACAATGCCACCATCTCTTAGAGCAGCTGGCTTCTTACATGATGAGCAGGAAAGCCGTAAGTTAAGAGGAAAAGTTGAACCCTGTGGACCTCAGCTCCTACCAAATGCTTCCTGGAACACATGATCAATAGGTCTCCCCAAGTGGAATGAGGCTATGATAAGCACTATGTGAAAGCAGCCAGGCTACTCTTCTAGTAATGTCCATTCCCATCCCCAGGGGCTGTCTCAGTTAATACTGAGGCTTCCACTCTGAATCAAACAGTAGGACTGAACATTGGCTACCTGGACCCCTGGACCCCTGTCAGTTTGTTCCATTCCTCTTGGGGATGAAATCTAGGACCTTACTCAAAATATGCATGCATCTTACCCAGTGGCCTACACCTCTAGTCCGCGTTGTGTTTTTAATAAAAGCTTTACAATGAGGGGGATGTTGTATGATACTGTATTCTTATACAAATAGTGGGATATGTGGATTACTTAGTAGACACTTGATTACCATAGTAGTTCATATGGTTTTTGGCCTTAGAATCTTTGGGGTTTTTTTTTTTTTTTTAGCTCTATCAATATAGTAGCAGGCATTAACTGAATATTTAAAAAGAACAATATAGAAAACTGTTTACTTGTATAGATAGCACATTTTTAAAATAAAAACTTCCAAACTTTAGCAATTTTGGTTTTACAGTTCAGCCACTTGTTTTGATGTTTTGGCCGAATAGATGAATTCTTCTGTCTGCTGCTTTAGATTCAGTCTGTTGTGATTGTGTTGATTTTGGTTAAAGTACATAAAATTTATCCTTATACTGATGTTATAGAGGAGGGTATTGTATTAGTTGCTTTCCTGTTGCTGTGACAGCATACCTGACTAGAAGCAGCTTTAGTGAGAAAAGGGTTTATTTTGGCTTACAGTTCCAAGAGATAGCGTCCATCATAGGGAAGGTATGATGGCAGGAGTTCTAAGTGGCTGGTCATACTGTACCTGCAGTCTGGAATCAGGGAGATGAAGGCTGGTGATCAGTTCTTTTATTCAGCCTGAGACCCCAGCCTATGGAGTGAATGGTGCTTACCACAGACTTCCCACCTCATTAACGTAGTCTAGAAACTCCCTTGGTAGTCATGGCTCAGAGGTTTGTTCGGTAATTCTAGATCCTGTCAAGTTGACAGTATTAACATCACAGGTATTTTCAAACTTCTTTTTTTTTAGATAATTTGATTTTTTTTTGTTGTTGATTTAGTGCTAAGTATTAGTTCTTTAAAGGCTAATGGTTACAATATGAAACTTATTTATACTCGTTAAAATCCATTTGTGTATCTTTAATTTTTATTAAAATCTATTTGTACATTGAATGTTTTACACATGGTTTTATGACTAGGCTCATCCATTTGGAAAATTCTGGTTTTAGATCTACCACATGTTGGTGCATTTCATCATATGCTATCAAAAGCTTATATTCTTTAATGTTACTTCCAGTCTTATTAGAAAAGCAGTTGCATTTTTCAAAGATGCTTTAGTCATGCTGTCATGTATAAGTGTTGAAACATTCTAATTTTTTGTTGGGAAAATTCAGATTTAACCTTGATGACAGATACTCTGTTGTTTTTCTTAAAGATAAAAATCCCTAGTGCCCCAGAGGCAGAGACACATAGATCTCTGTGAGATCAAGACCAGCCTGGTCTACATAGTGAGTCCCATGCCAGGTAGGGCTACGGGAGACCTTGTCTCAGTAAACAAAAAGCTGGAGATGGCTCAGTGGTTGAGCACTGACTGCTTTTGTGGAGGATCTGGGTTCAGTTCCCAGCACCCACAAGATGGCTCGCGATCACCTATAAATCCATTTTCAGGGGATCCAGTGCCCTCTTCTTGGCCCCTGTGGGTACTGCATGCTTGTATGCACATAGATAACATGCTGGTAAAACACTCACATAAGATAAAAATGAACAGCTCTTGAAAAAATTCAAAAGAAAATTCATCCTAGATGCTTAGTCATTCTTTCAAGCATTCTGTGAAAAAAGGGACTAGTTGAGGCTGAAACTCAATTTCATGTAATTTTTCTATAGATAACTCATATGTAATAAGTATCTCATGTATGCCCCCCATTTTATTACAAAGGTGACTTTTCATTTTAAGTATGTGATAGGAATATGACTACAAAGGTGTATTACCTTTATAGGGAATACTATGAGGGTGAATATGATCATGAATGTGTTATATTCCAAGGCACCAGCACAATTTCCCCTCTTGCCTTTTATGGCATCAGTGCAGATGCCAACCAAATAAGGTCTTATTTAGTAGTGTTACAAAAATAGTTTTGGGGGCTGAGGAAGTGGCTCAATCAAGGACCTGAGTCCCCAGAATTCACATAAAAAAAATCATGGGTACATGAGCTTTTAATTTCAGTGTTGGGAGGTATGTATGGGGCTCTCCTGCCAGCCAGCCTAGCTAGCTTGGCAAGTTCTAGGCCAGTGAGGAACCTTGTTTTTAAAAGGTGGACAGTTGTCTGAGGACTGACACCTAAGATTATTCTCTGGCCTCCACACATATATGCACACACAAACACATGCCAATTTTGATCATTTAGTCTCTTGAAAGGGTCCTAGGGACCATACTTTGGAAACTGCTTTAAAGCTGCTAGTTTTATTTCTATATTGCCATGATTTCATTGAAAATAATGAAAGTGATTGTGTTCATATGTATGCTGGAATTCTTATTCATTTTAAATTAGCACTGAACTTCATAAAAAATAGTTGTAATACTAGTTTCATGATAAAGTGATAGTTCAATGTAGAATCTTAGAGCAGTCAGTCATTCAATAAACTGACATCAGTGATGCTTATATCACTTAGTAACTTAAAAGGTTAAGAAAATTTCTTAACTAAATGAAATACTTTTCATTAACAATCATTTAATTACACATTGCTGTGGTTTTTAATGTTATTCAGTATTTATTTGAAATTGTTTTTGAAATGTTTTCTAGATGGGTTTAAGAATCTGACCATTTGTCTTTTAAAAATATTTTAAAGGGTAAAACACTTACTGCCATTGCAGTAATTCTTACCAACTTCCATGATGGCAGTCCTCTTCTTGTTGAAAGACCTAAGAAGAATCAGTCAAAGAAGGTAAAGTAGTGTGCTTTCTGTGAGGTCTATTTTACTGTAAAACTTTACTGTTTTATTAAAACATTGCCAGGAAATTGATATCTAATGTAAGACATGTGACTAATGGCTTTTTAGGCATGTTCATAATGGTGCTTGTAAGAGTTTAAGTACCACCTGTCATGGTTGTATATACTTTTTAAAAAAAAATACTTTATTATTTTTAGTGTTATGTGAGTGCACCCATGTCATGCAATGCCGCAGAGGTCAGAAGAGACTTTCATATTCCCCTGGGACTGGAAGGTTGGTTCATAGCCACTATGTGGGTGCTGGGAATCAAACCCAGGTCCTCTGCAAGAGCAGTCAATGCTCTTAACCACTGAGCCATCGCTCCAGCCCTGGTGGTATATACTTTTAATCCCAACAATTCGATGGTAGAGACGTGACTCCCTGTGAATTTGAAGCCAGCCAGGGCTACAATATAGAGTGAAACTCTGTCTTAAAAAAAATAATAAACCAAAGCAAAAACCCCATACAACAATAATAAAGACACAAAGCCGACATACAAACAAAGAAGAGCATAGCACCGCATTCTTGAAGACAAATGGTAAATATGTATCAGGAAGGTTAAGTGCATTCATAATCTTTGACCTTGTCAAATATTTGACTTAAGATGCTATTGACAATTATAAATAATCCACCTTTTTAAAGATAGTAGTAAAAATTTTCCCTAATATTTTAAACATAGGCAGTTTATAATATTTTTCTAAATGTAGTAGTTAAATTACAAAATAACCATATCATTTAATATTATATAAACACAGACTTAATTTTGAAGAGTAGTCTATTTTAAAAAAAAATTGGGGGCTAGGGTTGGAATCTAGGGCTTCAACATGCTAAGTAAGTACTCTAACACTGAACTCTATCCTCAGGTCCTGTAACATTTTTCAGATTAAAAAAAATAATAACCAGCTACAAATACAACTTTAGTCCTCATTTTGTAAATTTTTATGTATAAGTATATTCACACATACTACAGCTATTAATTTGTTAATGATGATTTATGGCCTAGTGATGTGAGTCTGGATGGTTTTTCTTCATAATTGATATATATCTACATACACAATGTGTTTATATTCAGTTTCTAAAATTAAAAATCAGTTCATTGAGAAAAATAATTATCAGAAAAGAAACAACTATTGTTTGTACCTGAAAATCCTGAAAACCTAAATTAGGAAATAAATAGCACAAAGATGTTTCCCATGTTTTAATTTTCACATACACTACCTTGCCCCACCTGCTTATTGAGATTTTGTTTTCTTTTACTTGCATTGGGACTTTAACCTGCTAAAATATCAGGTTCAGTTTCTTGCCATAAATGCTTCTATTGTATCTGACAGTCGAGGGCATTCTAGAGACGAAAGTATAGTAATGATAGCCCAAGGGAAGATTTGTCGAATGGGGAATCTTGTTTTGAAAAGTAAGGTTGGGAGGTCTTAATTCTGAATTAAATATTAAATCCCATTTCTTAAATTTTTCTTTGAGTAATTTTTTTTCCTCACAGTAAAATTTATAAACAAGGTTTTTCTTTTTGTATTCCTTTTGAAAGTAAAAGCCAACAAGTTTTCATTTTAGAGATCCAATGGAAACATTTTAAAGCAGTTTATGTATTCTTTTTTGCTATTTACCTCCCTTCTCACTATTGTTCCAAAATCTGGTAGCATTTTTTTAGTCTTCATTCTATAAAGAAAAGCAATATAAAATAAGATTAATTTCATTTAAAACCAATGTACCATTGAAGAAAATGCCTTTTTACCCAGGAACACAAGGAATGTAGTTTTAAGAATGAATCTATGAAACTTGGAAGAACTACTACCAGTGAAAAGGTAGATGGACTAAGCAAAGGTAAGTTTAATTTTGAATATGACCTGATCACTTGATGGGTATTTTTCTAACCTAAGATAATTCTGGTTTTTGGCTTTGTAATATATAGAAATTTAGGTTCTCCTTTAAAAAAAATGTATTTTTTATTTTATGTGTATGAATGTATTGCCTGCACGTATGTGCACCCATGTTGTGCAGTGCCCATGGAGGCCAGGAGAGGGCATCGGATCCCCTGGAACTGAAGTTACAGATGGTGGTTAGTTGCTGGAAACCAGGTGTCTTAGTTTGTTTCTTCATTGTTGTGACAAAATACTCTGACCACTACCAACTAGGGGAGAAAAGGGTTTATTCAGCTTACATTTCCCAGGTCACAGTTCATCAGGGAGCCCAAGGTAGGAACTCGGCAGGAACCTGGAGGTTCGAGCTGGAGCACAGGCCATGGAGGAACGCTGCTTACTGGCTTGCTCCCCTGGCCCCTGCTCAGCCTGCTTTGTTATGCAACCCAGGGGTGGCACCACCCACAGTGGGCTGGGCCCTCCCACATCACTCATCAAGAAGATGCCCCTTAGACATGGCCACAGGCCAGTCCAATAGAGGCAATCCCCCAACTGAGGCTCCCTCAACCCATGTGTGTCAAGTTGACACTAAAGCTATCTAGCACACCAGGTCCTCTGCCAGAGCAGCCAGTGCTCTTAACAGCTAAGCCGTCTGTCTAGTCCAGGAGTTTTTTTTTTTTCTCAAGAATCTTTTGAGGATTGGTAATCAGGAAATGCCTTGTCAAGGTATTTGTATTAGGTAATAGCATAATAGTCAGAAAAGTTCCAGAAAACTGTTTTTGGTTGAGAACATTCCATGAAAGGATAATTTAAAGAAGAAACTGTGTTTTATTATAGAACCTCATTGCACTGACAAAGCAGTACGCATGGCTAAAAGCAGGTAAAGGCTAGAAAGATGATTTAGAGCCAATTTCGAGGTCAAAAAGAGAAGTGCTTTGTGAATTGGCACTCATGACCTTCATAACATTGATTTCTGAAATGAAGTTTAAGCACAGCAGGACAAACTGCTTAGATGGGTGTGTACAGAAATGGAAGTAACTACACTGTGGGATTGGGATAGACAGTAGAGTTGAATCTCTTTTTTTTCGCCCTTTTTGGGGGTAGGAGAATTTTGAATATAGTGTTGATAATTAGTAAGCTTGTGGGAGGATTATGAGAACTAGAGTAGTGAGAGGATGAAAAGGCAGGAAACGTGGCCTTCATAACTTATAGCATCAAATTTTCCCCACAGAGTGAACTGGATTCTCTTTCAATCTAGGCAGATAGTACAGGATGATAGAGAAGGGCCAGGAGAGCTAAGCAGTGATGAAGTAATTTGCTAGGAGACAAAGTGATTTGGAAATAGAAATTTATAACACCTGTTAGTGATTGTGTGTGTGCGTGTGTTAGTCTCTTGTTTTTGTTTTATCTTCGGGAGTCCTTAGTTGTCTTGGTACAGAAGTAAATTCAGTCTTCAGGTTGACTGGATGATTATTAGAGAAAGGGTTTTTGTGTGTGGGGGGGTATCTTTTTGAGACAGGATGAGAAAGGAGTTTTTTATTGGGTCATACAAATTTGAAGATACTTATCAATGGGAAACACTAGGAGAAATGTAGAGAATAGCTTGAAAAGAGTGAAATTGTTAAGAAGGCTAATAGTCAACAATTGGAAATCCAAGGTTTAAGAGAGATACTGCTATTTTAAGACAGTTTGCTAATTACTTGTGTTTATCTTTGAAATAGAGGCATCTAGATGTATTGAAGAACCCGGTATTTCAGACATCAAGGAAAAGAATAAATGTTCCATGTCAGAATTATCTAGTTTCCGCCACAAAAGGTAAATTGTTGTGTTTTAACTATATGGTAGGTATTTATTTAAATGTCTCTGTTTTTTTTATAAGAGAAAGATAGGACCACTATGTTCCAGTTACAGGTTGCATCAAATAAATTTTTAATTTTGGATTGCTAAATCACTGCTAGCACTTAGGTATAGCGTTCTCATTTTAAAAGTGAAAAATACTGCCAATTATAAAAAGAAGGGATTTATTAATTTTTAAAATATTTTATTTTATGTATATGAGTGTATTGCCCATGTATATATATATAAGTGCACCCATGTCGTGCAGTGCCATGGAGGTGAGAAGAGGATGTCGGATTCCCCTGGAACTGGAGTTAAGGATTGTTTGTAGCCACCATGTGGGTGTCTCATAGCTTGTAGGTGGGGGGTATCCCATACCTTTTACTGTGATTTTTAATAACCCATGTTTTTTGGGGGTGACATTGTTCACCCATACAGGGTAATTCCTGTTTGAACTTTTTTTCTTCTTTTTAAGTTGTATTTGGAAATTAGCTTAGTTGGAATTGGTTAGTTGTATTTGGAAACTAACTAGGGGCGTTCCGTGAGGCTTTTTCATAGATCCTTAAGTTTGGTTAACCCCATCCATTATCCCATCCTATCCCCCATTTCTCCACACCCATCTCTTATAAGCCTTTAACACTCATATCTCCCCCATTCAGTTAACTCTACTATCCTTCCACTTATTTTTAAAAAATATTTTTATGTGTATGAGTGTATTGCCTACGTGTACATAAGTGCACCCATGTTGTATGTGCCTGTGGAAGTCAGAAGAGGGCGTAGAATCACCTGGAACTGGAGTTATGGATGATTGTTAGCTGCCATGTGGGTGCTGGGAACCAAACCTAGGTCCTCTGGAAGAGCAGCCTGTGCGCTTAACTGCTGAACCATCTCTGCTGGAGACCTTACGTTGGGTTGTGAGTTAGTAGGGCATTAACCACATGGCTTTTCATACACACCTTCCCTTTTTCATACTCCCTTTCCCCTGACTCCCATGTTCCTGTAGCCCTCCATGTTCCTGTAGCCCTTTGTACTCATTATAATCCCGTATTCTACTTGTCTACTTTAGTTTTACCTATAATTTACTAACCCCCTCCAAAATCTCCCTTCCAGTTTTCTGGCTTCAACTTATTTTGCATGTTAAGCATACAAAGCAAAAGATTTGGGACTGGAGAGATGGCCCAGTGGTTAGGAACACTGGTTCTTGCAGAAGACCCGGGTTCAAATCCCAGCACCTACATGATAGCTAACAACTGTCTGTAACTCCATTTCCCTCCAGGACAGCCTCTTCTGTCCTCCATGGGCATTTCATGACACAGGTGCAGTTACCTACATACAGGGAATACACGCATACACATAAAATAAAACATAAAATATTAAACAAAAGATTTGAAGCCAAGATCCACATATGAGAGAGAATTTGCATTGTTTGACCTGCATTACCTCACTCAATATAATTTTTTCCTGCAAATTCCATTATTTTATTTTTCTTTGGAGCTGGGCAATACTCCGTTTT
>NW_008350949.1:631782-635313 GCF_000622305.1 Nannospalax galili
TGTTGATGGCCATCTAGGTTCTTTCCATTTCCTACCTATTGTAAATACAGCAGCAGTGAACATAAATGTACAGGTGTCTCTGTAGTGAGATAAAAAGTCCTTTGGGTATATTTCTGGGAGTGGTGTAGTTGAGTCCTAACGTCAAGTCTATTTCTAGTTTTTTCAGACGTCGCCAGGCTGCTTTCCAAAGTGGCCGCACTAGGTGACCCTCCCACCAACAGCAGTCAGAGTGCCCCTTTTGCCACATCCACATCAGCATTGGTTGTCACTCATATTCCTGATGATGTCCATTCTGATGAGGGGGGTGTAAAGTAGAATCTTAAAGTCGTCGTACTTTGCATTTCCCTGCTGTCTACAGATGTTGAGAACTTCAGTTTCCTAGCCATTTGTTTCTTTTGGGTTCTTTGTAGACATTAATAATCTTCAGTTGTGTGACTATCTGGCAAAGATTTTCTCTATCTGTTCACTCATTTCAGTTTCCTTTGCTACAGAGAAGGTTTTTAATTTCATGAGTTTCTGTCTGTTGATTGACTTCCTGTGCTACTATAGTCTTATTCCGAAGTACCTGTGCTTTTTCCTCTAGTAGTTTCAGGTACCAAGTCTTATGTTGAAGATCTTGATCCATTTATAGTTGCTTTGTGTAGGGCAAGAGATCAGCTTCTAGTTTTTTGTTTTTTGTTTTGTTTTGTTTTTCCGGCATGTTAAAATCCAGTTTTCCCAGCACCATTTGTTGAAGATGCTATCCTTTTATCAATGTATATTTTTGGCATCTGTCAAAAATTAGGTAACTAATTGCATGGAGTTATATCTAGGTCCTGAAATATATTGCATTGAGCTATGTGTCTGTTTTTGTTCCAGTACATGCTGTTTTTATTAAGATTCTGTTTTAGTGTGGAATGAGAAATGAGGATACTGCCCACTGTGTTTTTGTTGTTATTGTTTGCTTTTTTTGTTCTCTATCTTTTGTGGCTCCATATAATTAAAAATTTTTTTTTCTATGTCTGTGAAGAATGGCCTTGGAATTTTGCTTGCTAGTGCATTGAATCTGTAGATTGCATTGGTGGGGTAGCCATTTTACAAGATTCTTCTGATCTATAACCATGGAATGTCTTTCAGGTGTCGCCCTCAATTTCTTTCTTCAGTGTAATTAAAATGTTATTGTAGAAGTTCTGGTTCCTTGGTTAGGCATATTCCCAGGTATTTTATGTTGTTGTTTGTCTGTTGTGAATGGAGTTTTTTGCCTTGTTCCTTTTTCAGTATGTCTGTCATTGGTGTATAGGATCACTACTGACCTTGTGTTAATTTTTCTGTCTGCTACTTTGCCTAATTTGTTTTGGTAAAATCTTCAGGGTCTCATATATAGAATCATATCATCTGCAAGAAGAGACACTTTTACTTTTTTTATTTGTATCCCTTTTATTTTGTATTGCTCTAGGTAAGACTTCAAGCACTATATTGAATGCAAATGGAGAGAGTACATAGTCTTGTCTTGTTAATGATCTTGAAATACTTTGAGTTTTTCTCCATTTAGTATGATTTTGAGTGGAGGTTAGTTGGATATGGCCTTTATTATATTGAGGTAAGCTCTCACTATCCCTCCTAGCTCTCCATGCCTTTTATCATGAAGGAACTTAGGTTGTGTTAAAGGCTTTTTATGCTATTGAGATGATCATGTGATTTCTGTCTTTAGTTCATTTATGTTATGAATGACATTTATTGATTTATACATGTTGAATCATCTTTGCATCACTAGAATAAAGCCTATGTCACGATGAATGATCTTTTATGGTGTAATGTTTAATAAAGTTTGCAAGTGTTTTTTTTTCTTTATTTATTTAATAACCACATAATTAGAAACATTTCATGACAAGAGCATTGACATATTCAGTAACAATTTCCAGAGCTATGATGCATCTGTTTAAATATTGGCTGTAAATTTTTAGGTTTATAGTTGAATTAATACAGTTATACAATATTGTACTCATTATAAACCCTTTAAGGCATAAAATTAAATGAGGTTTTAACCTTTAAAAAAGATCTCCATTTCATTATTAAAATACATAGTTTCATACAGAAAAATTCATTTTTAATGCAATTGACACTAAGATGTTTGCACATGCGTTTCTAATCTCTATATATCTGATTATTACTAGTCATAGTTGGTTACTTTCTGAGCTCCTTGGCATCTGAACATGGATATAAAGTCATCAGGTAGATTTCAGTGGTAATGGTTTTCACATAGACTAATTATTAGGGAGCAAATTTTTATGCTTTGAAGAATTTTTTTTTTAATTTTTAAAAAATTTTAATAACCACATGAGATTAGAAGCAGCATATCATTACAGCTTAACATATTCAGTAACACACTGCAGAGCAAGGATGCATCTCTTTCAAAAATGGCTGTAAATTTTTAGGTTCAATGTGAATTAATACAGTTATACAATATTGAACTCAGTATAAACCCTGTAAGATATAAAATTGAATGAGTTTTTACCCTTTAAAGAAGATCTCCCATTTCAAGATATGCTGTTTCCTACATTTTTTAAATACTATTTTAAATTTTTTTTAGAAGAAGCATATCATTACAGCTTTAACATGCCCGATAACACTTTCCAGAGCAAAGACATAGCTCCTTCAAAAGTGGCTATAAAATTTCTAGTTCGCTGTTGAATCAATACAGTTGTACAATATTGAACTCAGTATAAGCCCTGTAAGTCGTAAAATTGAATGAGTTTTTAACTCTCAAAAAAGGTCTCCGTTTCATTCTCAAATACACTGTTTCTTACAGCAGACTCATTGTTTTTGCTACTAATGCTGAGATGTTGGCGCATGCATCTCTAATCTGTATATATCTGATTATTACTAGTCATAATCGTTGCACTCAGATCCTTGACGCCTGCGTATGTCTATAAAGTCATCAGGTAGATTTCAATGGTTATCGTTCATCACCTCTACTGATTAACATGATGTAAACTTTTATGCTTCCTCCTCAAATATAATACTTTTTTTTTAATTTGTTGATTTTTTTTTTGTGTGTTCTGTGTGTGTACATCCCAAATCATCTTACTCAACTGTACACCCACTTCCCACATGGCACCCTCCCATAGCCTTGCTCCCTCCACTAAAGCCCTTGATACTGTTATCCCTGCTACTGTTCAGTGTATGGTTGGCCCCCCACCTGTTCCCCACTACTTGTCCATCTGGTGAATCTAGTCAGCCTACCTAGAGGTCTTTGTTTTAGGAAGGTCAGCTGTTCCTCATCTAGCAGCAATCAGTTGTCAATATTCCTTTAGATAAGATTGGGGTCTGCTGTTCATTTTCCCAGTTCTACGCTGGGTTAATATCTGGGAGTCCCTTGGGCCACCCTGGCCAACAACGCAAAAGAAGGTATCCCATCTGGCATTGTTGCTTGTTCTGTAGCCTTTAGCTATACATACAGACTCTTTAACATAGTACTTGAAACTCTTGCAAGAGCAATAAGAAAAGAGAAGGAAATTAAAGGAGTAATAATTGGAAGAGATCAACTTATTC
>NW_008350949.1:635330-636078 GCF_000622305.1 Nannospalax galili
CTGGTTTTGTTTGGAAGCATGGAGGAAATGATTCCTCTGTGTTGACCCTCCTCTTTGTAAACTAGACACTGGTTCATGTCCTTCTCGTGGGGTCTCCTCAGCCTCCTTAATCAAGAGGACAGGTGACCCACCACAATTACAGGACATTTTGGGAGATGCTCATAGTCCTCTGGAGCTAGTCGACATAGGAGGGCAAGGAACAAAAACTGTCCTTTATGTTCCTCTGACCAAATTAGTATAGGCCTCAAATTATGTCTGGTAAACATCCAAGAAGGTTAGTTCTACCAGTCTGGTACTTTTAATTACTGTCTGCCATGTAGATAAATCTTGGGCAAAGACCAGTTCTCCGATAAACCTTTCTTGATCTGGTATGTATAATTTGTCAGTAAGTTGTTGGAGTAATATGGTTCCTTCTGGTTTTTAAAACTAGCTAGGCATTATTTATCTCTTGCATTGTCTAACCCCTCCATCATGGTTTCCCCAATTAAGATGCCCCCATTTTCCCCCTTTCTCCCTAGGATCCACATATGAGGGAGAACATACATCAAATTTTTTTCTGAGTCTGTGTTTCTTCACTTAGTATAACAGTTTCTAGTTCCTCCATTTACCTGCAAATTTCATGATTTCATCTTTATCTACTGCTGAGTAAGACCCCATTGCATAAATGAACCACATTTTCATTATCCACTCATCAGTTGAGGGACACTTAGGTTGCTTCCATCTCTTAGCTATTGTGAAAAGAGCAGCA
>NW_008350949.1:636245-639012 GCF_000622305.1 Nannospalax galili
ACATCCCCTCCAACACTTGGCATCATTTGTTCTCTTGATCTTAGCCATTCTGACTGGGGAAAGGTGAAATCTTAGAGTGGTTTTAATTTGCATTTCCCTAATTATTACTGATGTTGACCATCTTTTAAGATGCTTCATAGTCATCTTTACTTCTTCTTTTGAGAACTCTCTGTTCAGCTCCTTAGACCATCTTTTAATTGGGTTGCTTCTTGTCTTTATTCTCTGTTTTTTTGAGTTCCTTATATATTCTGGATATTAAACCTCTGTCAGATGTGTTGCTGGTGAAGATTTTCTCCCATTCTTGGGTTTTCTCTTCACTTCCCTGGTTGCCTTCTTTGATGGACAGAAGCTTTTTAGTTTCATGAGGTCCCATTTGTTCATGCTTGACCTTGTTTCCTGAGCAATTGATGTCTAGTTTGGAAAATTCTTTTTTACACCTATATGTTGTAGGTTTTTGCCAATGTTTTCTTCTAACAGTTTCAGTGTTTCAGGCTTTACATTGAGGTCTTTGATCATTTGGAATTGACTTTTGTGCAAGGTGAAATATAGGGGTTTAGTTTCATTCTTCTACAGGTGGAGATCCAGTTTTACCAGCACCATTTGTTGAAGATGCTGTCTTTCCGCCATTGTGTATTCTTGACACCTTTGTCAAATATCAGGTGGCTGAAATTGCATGTACTCAGGTTTGGTTCCTCAATTATGTTCTGTTGATTTATGTGTCTGTTTTTATGCCAGTACCATGCTGTTTTTATGACTGGCTCTGTAGTATACTTTGAGATCTGGTACAGTAATCGCCCCAGCGTTGCTTTTTGTGCCTAGGGTTGCTTTGACTATCGGGGTCTTTTGTCCTCAACAATGTAAATAGAAATAAAAATGAAAGGATTCAATACACATATTTCATTAATAACTTTAAATATTAATGGACTGAATTCCCCAGTCAAAAGACACAGACTACGTGAATGGATTAAGAAACAAAATCCATCTTTTTGTTGTCTGCAAGAAACTCATCTCACTTTCAAAGACAGACACTATCTTAAGGTGAAAGAATGGGAAAAAATATACCAAGCGAATGGTACTAAGAAAAAAACAGGTGTAGCAATTCTAATGTTGACAAAATAGATGTTAAACTAAAACTAATCAGAAGAGATAAAGAGGGCCACTTCATTCTGATCAAAGGAACAATAAACCAAGAAGATATTACAATCATGAACATATTTCTGCCAAACTCTGGTGCACCCAACTTTATAAAAACAATACTACAGGACTTTAAGACTCAGATTAATCCCAACTCAGTAGGGGACTTCAGTACACCACTGTCTCCATTAGATAGGTCAACAGGGCAGAGCGTTAACAGAGAGACGTCTGAATTAATACCATATATCAAATGGACCACAGACATCTACTGAGTATTCCACCCCAGCACCAAAGGACATACTTTCTACTCAGTATGGAGTACCCCATGGAACCTTCTCCAGAATTGACCATATACTGGGGCACAAAACAAACCTCAGCAAATGCAAAAAGATTGATATAATTCCATGCATTCTATCAGACCACAATGCAATAAAGCTTGCAATCAACACTGGAAGAAGCCCTAATCACCACATGAATGCATGGAGATTAAACAACACACCAAAACTAAACGAAGAAGAGATTAACAGCTTAAACAGACCCAGAACACAGAAAGAAATTGAACTAGTAATACAAAACCTCCCTAGTAAAAAAAGCCCAGAACCAGATGGATTTACAGCAGAATTCTATCAGACATTTAAAGAATATCTACATCCAATACTACTTAATTTATTCAAAAAGATAAAAATGGAGGGAGAAGTTCCAAATTCCTTCTCTGAAGCCAGCATCACTCTAATACCAAAGCCAGGTAAAGGTACAACCCAAAAAGAAAACTACAGACCCATATCCTTAATGAACATAGATGCAAAAATTCTCAAAAAGTTACTTGCAAACTGCATACAGACACACGTCAAAAAAAATCGTCCACCATGATCAAGTCGGTTTTAACCAGAGATACCGGAATGGTTCAATATACGTAAGTCAATAAATGTCATAAATCATATAAATTGGCTCAAAGATAAGAAACACATGGTCATCTCAATAGATGTAGAGAAGGCCTTTCATAAAATTCAACATGCATTTATGTTCAAAGTCTAGAGGGAATTGGACTGGAGGGAATATTCCTCAACATAATTAAAGACATATATAACAAACCCACAGCCAACATCATTCTAAATGGAGAAAAACTGGAAGCCTTCCCATTGAAATCAGGACCAGACAAGGCTGTCCACTATCTCCACTTCTCTTTAACAAAGTGTTTGAAACTCTTGGCAATAGCAGTAAGACAAGAGCAGAAAAGTAAGGGAGTTAATAATCGGAAAAGAAGAGATCAAATTATCTCTTTTTGCAGATGATATGATATTATACCCCAGAGATCCCAAATAATCCACCAGAAAACTCCTAGAATTGATCAACACTTTCAGTAAAGTGGCAGGTTACAAAATTATTCTACAAAAGTCTGTAGCCTTTCTACATACTAATAACAAGCAACCAGAGAAAGAGTACATGGAAAGACTCCCCTTCACAATAGCTGCAAAAAAAAATCTTGGAATAAACCTGACCAAAGACATTAAAGAGCTCCACAATGAAAACTTTAAATCTTTAAAGAGATTGAAGAAGATATCAGAAGATGGAAGGACCTCCCATACTCATGGATTGGAAGAATTAATATTGTGAAAATGACCATCCTAACAAA
>NW_008350949.1:639053-642290 GCF_000622305.1 Nannospalax galili
ATTTTTTTCTGATGACTTCATGTACTCCTCCTCCTTCTCCTTCGGGTTTTTTTTTTTTTTTTTTTTTTTTTTTTTTTTTTTTGAGATTTTTGCACCTGTGTTCACCAGAGAGTTTGGACTGAAATTTTCATTTATTGTGTTTTTACCAGTTTTGATGTTAGAGTAATAGCTGTATTCAGGAAAAGAGTTTGAGGGTTGGAGAGATGCCTCTGCAGTTAAGAGCACTGGCTGTCCTTGCTGAAGACCTGGATTCCTAGCACCCGCATGGCAGCTAATAACCATCTGTAACTCCAGTTCCAGGGGATCAGAGAGTTTGGACTGAAATTTTCATTTATTGTGTTTTTACCAGTTTTGATGTTAGAGTAATAGCTGTATTCAGGAAAAGAGTTTGAGGGTTGGAGAGATGCCTCTGCAGTTAAGAGCACTGGCTGTCCTTGCTGAAGACCTGGATTCCTAGCACCCGCATGGCAGCTAATAACCATCTGTAACTCCAGTTCCAGGGGATCTGATGCCTTCTTCTGACCTCTGTGGTCATTGAAACACATACAGGCAATACACTCATACACATAAAATAAAATAAATAATAAGCTGGGCGTGGTGTCGCACACCTTTAATCCCAGCACTCAGGAGGCAGAGGCAGGCAGATCTCTGTGAGTTCGAGGCCAGACTGGTCTACATAGTGAGTTCCAGGACAGCTTGGGCTACAGGGAGATCCTGTCTCAAAAAGACCAAATGAATGAATGAATGAATGGAGTTTGGAAGTTTTCCTTTTTAATGGAGTAATTTAAATATATTAGTATTAGTTCTTTGAAATTCTGTAAAATGCTTCAGTGAATTCACCAGATCTTGAAGGACTGTTTTTAAGTTGGAAGACCTCTTATTACTGCTCATTGCTAATTATTTCTCATAGCTGCTTATGAAAGTATTGAAATCATTTATCTTGTCTTGGATTACTTTTTGTATGTTGTATGCATCTAGAAATTTGTTCATTTCTTTTAGATTTTCTAGGTTAGTAGAATAGAATTTTGTAAAGTTTGTCCTAGTGATTTTCTGAATTTTGTATTCGTTGTAATATCTCCCTTTTCATCCCTAATTTTACTAATTTAGGTCTTCTTTTGGTTAGTTTTGCTAAAGGTTTATCAGTTTTATCTTTCAGAGAACCTGCTCTTTGTTTCTTTAATTCTTTGTATTTTTGTTGTTTCTCCTATTTTATTAATTTCTTCCCTGATTTTGATTATTTCATCATATTTTTAGGTTTGGTTTGTTCTTGTTTTTCCAAGATCTTAAGGTATATAATTTATTTGAGATGTCTCAAGTTTTTTGATGTAGGCACTTAGCATTATTAACTTATAAATGTGTTCATTGTGTCCCATAGATTTTATGTTGTATCCTATTTTCATTGAGTTTGAAAATGTTTTGATTTCCTTTGTGACCCATACATCATTCAACAGTGTATTTATTATTTTATCTCTGAGTTAGCGTATGTTCTGTAGCTTCTATTGCTGTTGATATCTAGCTTTATTCAGATGTGGTCAGGTAGAATACAAGGTGTTATTTCAATTTTCTTATCTTTGTTGAGACTTGCTCTGTGTCCTTCTGTGTGGTTGATTTTGGAGACAGTTCCATGGACTGTTGAGAAGTATATGTATTCTTTAATATTTGGTTAGACTGTTCTGTAGATACCTGTTGGGGCCATTTGTTTTGAGATGTCATTTAATTCCAGTGTTTCTCTGTTTATTTTTTGGCAGGATAACCTATCGGTGAGAGTGATATTGAAGTCATCCATTATCAGTGTGCTGGGGTCACCCTGTGGTTTTTACATACAGTAGTACTTTTATAAAATTAGATAAACCTGTATTTGGTGTGTGTATATATTTAGAATTGTAATGTCCTCTTGGTGGATTATTCCTTTGAGTATGAGATGACATTTCTTATCTCTTCACGTTAGTTTTGAAGTATATTCTGTCAGATGTTACAAATAGCTTTAGCTGCTTCTATCTTTCCTAATTATATTTGCTTAGATGCCCTTTTTCTGTCCTTTTACCCTAAGGTCGTGGCTGTTGTTGGTGAGATACGTTTCTCAGAGGCAACAACAACAACAAAAATGGTCCCTGTCTGTTAGTCTTTTATTAGGGAACTGAGATCATCTACTATTCTGAGACATTATTGAAAGATGTACATTATCGTTTTGTTAATTTTTGTAATGTTTCTTAGACCTCTTTTTTATACCTCTCACATGCCTGTGGATCTTACCTGTATGAGATACAGTCCACAGCTGGGAGTTGTGGGATTCTTTGAGGGACCTACATTTCTTTTCTTTCTTTCTTTTTTTTATTAAATAAATAATTTATTGAGAATTTCATACATGCATATAAGATGTTTTAATCAAATCCATGCCCACTCCCTCCCCTCCAACTCCTCCCGTATCTCCTTATCACTTTTTTCTGATAACTTCATGTACTCGTTCTTCTTGTTTGATTTATTTATTTATTTTTTAAATGGGGCTTTTGGCTACTCTAACATCCCCCCTTCTGAAGAGGTAACCCTAATCTTTTAAGGATTAAATAAAAGCTCCCAAGTATTTTTGACATTTTTGGCCTTTGAAATGGAGTGGGTTGCTAAGGGCCCAAGGACATTTTGACTTTTAGCCAAGACACAGTCTTCTTTTCTTTGGGGTCTTTTTACCCTAACTGCCTAGCCAATTCCTACCTCCTATTCTTACCACGCCATCCTCTGAAGAGGTTACCCAACCTGTGGATAGGGAATCAGGACGCTGACCGCTCTGGCTTCTTCCATGCTGAACGGGGTGCAAGGTGATGCAATTGGGGTACCCCTTCAGTGGGTCTATCTAAAAACTCCAAAATTGCATAACTCTTATCCATAGAGAGAAAAGAAAGTCTTTGACTGGTGAATAGGAGATGTGAAGGAGAAGTAAAGGCAAGAGTAATTAGCATTACAAGTTCTAGAGAGGGAACTAGAAAAAAGTCAGAACACAGCAAATTTCAAATGTCCATATGAGAGTCCATTGGAATTTCTTGATGAGCGCTTCCAAAAGCATCCCTCTATTGGGTTCCTCCCCATTAATGTTTTGTCTGCCAACGCTGGACTCAAGAGTGATGGACTCAGGATTTGTTTTTAGGCATTTTGATAGCTGTTGGAGTTGCTAGAATCAGAGTCAGTTACCTCTAAAAGGCTTCTAGATAGGGAGAGAAAACAAATTTAGCCATCATTTAATTT
>NW_008350949.1:642324-643835 GCF_000622305.1 Nannospalax galili
AAGAGGTATCTTTTCTCCAGTGTATTTTTTCTCTGTCAAAAATCACATGACTATAACTGTGGGTTTAATTCTCAGTCTTCCTTTCTACTGGTTCACCATGTCTGTTTTTATCAGTACGGTGCTTTTTCGTTATTATGGCTCTCTAGTATACTTGACGTCAGATAATGTGATAGTGTCAGTGTTTTTCTCTTTGTTCAGGATTGTTTTGACAATCTGGAGTCTTTAGTATTTTAGTATTTTTTTTATTCTGTGAAGAATGACATTGGAATTTTAATGAGGAATGCATTGAATCTGTAGCTCCCTTTGGTAATACTGACGTATTACCATATTGAAATTTTTTATGGACATATTGTTGCACACTTGTAATAAGTACTCAGGAGTTGGAGGGTAAATGATCAGGAGTTGAAGGCTAGCCTGGCTATATAGCCTTTGCAGCTACACGAGACTCTGTCATAAAACACACACACACACACACACACACACATTTTCACTGTATTAATACTTCTGATTCATGAGTGTAGATGGTCTCTCCAGATCTTTTCATTTTTAATTTATTTCTTAAGTATTTTAAAATTTTGATTGGAGAAGTTGTTCATTTCCTAGGTTAGGTTAAATCGATTATTTTATTTAATTTTTAAAACTATTTTGAATAGGATTGTTTCCTTAGTTTCTTCCTCAATGCGTTCATTATTGGTGTGTAGGAAAACTACTGATTTTGCATATTGATTTTGTATACTGTTACTTTGCTGAAAATATTTCTCAGTTGTAAGAATTTTGTAGTAGAGTCTTGTTTCTCATGTATAGATTATATCATCTGAAAAGCGATACTTTTATTTCTTTGCTTATTGGTATCCTTTTTCTTTTACTGTTCTAGCTAATCCTTCAAGGATTCTGTTCAATAATAGTGGACACAGTGGAAAATCTTGTTCCATTCCTCTTTTACTGGAAATACTTCGAGTTTTCTCCCATTTAGTATAATGTTGCCTATAACTTTGTAATAGAGTTATGCTTCTTATATTCCTAGTTTATTCAGAGCTTTTTATCTTAAAGACAATTAGACTTTGTCAAATATTTTTTTCGGCATTTATTGAGATGTTCATGTGGTTTTGTCTATGAATCTATTAGTTTCTTGTACAGACTTATTTTTTCCTGTGTTGAACCATCCTTGCATTCCCCGAATTGAAGCCTACTTGGTCACGGTGAAATATTTTTTGTTGTTTATTTGAGTTATATGAAAAAAGTTTAGTAGCCTCCCTTCTCTTTCTGTAATGAAATAGTTTGAGGTATATTGGTAGTTTTTAAATGTCTGGTAGAATTAGTAGTAAATTTATCTGGGCCTGGATTTTTTGTAGTTGGGAGACTTGCTTAATAGTACTTCAAAATCATTGCTTGTTTTGACCATTAGAACAGTGGGAAATTGGATATAACTGGACACTGAGTGCATGTTTTGCATTGACCCACTTGGAGAAGTGATTGTTAAATTTGTAACCCAAAATTTTCCTCTTTTTCGT
>NW_008350949.1:643980-645746 GCF_000622305.1 Nannospalax galili
TTTATTTAATTTACTTTTTAGACAGGCTCTCCCTGTAGCCCCATCTGTCCTGGAACTTGCTGTGTAGACCAGGCTGGCCTTGATCTCATAGAAATCCCCTTGCTTCTGTCTCCCAAGTGCTAGGATTAAAGAGGCATGTGCCACCATGCCCAGCTTTTCTTTTGTTTGAAATGGTATCAGGTAGTTTTAATATAATGTTATTTAATATGCAAGTTGTATTGCTGTGCATGAAAAAAAGTATGGTTTTTAATTTAAAAAAACATTACTTGTTACAGATCTATTTAAGTTGTTTATTATCTTCTTGTTTGATTTTAGTATGTGTTTCGGTTTCCAGTCTATTGCTATGATAAAATGCTGACCAAAACCAACTTGAGGAAGAAAGAATTTATTATATCTTGTAGGTTATAGTCCACCAACGGGGAAGCCAGGGCAGGAACTCAGGCAGGAACCTGAAGGCAGGAACTCAAGCAAGAGACCATGGACGGACACTGCTTACTGACCTGCTCCTCTTTGCATACCCAGTTACTTTTCTTAGACAACCCAGGCCTATCTTCCCAGGGTGGTACTACCCACAGTGGGCTAGGTCCTTTTACATCAATCAGCAATCAAGACAATGCCCAATAGACATATCTGATGTAGGAAACTCCCCGTTTGAGGTTCCTTCTTTCCAGGAGTCTCTAGCTTATGTCAAGTAGATAAAAACTAGCACAGTAGGTCAGATGTGACTAGTAATTCTCCAAGATTTTTCAGTGTGTTGGAATATAGATTTTCAAATATGCTTTCTAGTTTGATTTGCATGAAATGTTTTTTATATTCTTCCATTCTAAGGCTGTGCTTCTCTTTGCTAGAAATAGGTGTGTCCTATTTTTAATCTAATCTGCAAGTCTGTGGCTTTTGATTGTAGAATTGAGACTGTTAACAATATTTGTATGTGTGTATTAATTCCTATCCTTTTGTTGTTTTTGTAGCATTTAGTACTTTTCTATTCATTTATTATTAGAATAGTAATGTTCTAGTGTAGTTTCTATTTTTCTGTGGCCTCATATAAATGGATTTATCTTTCTCTTTAGTGTGTAGGATCTTTGCAAGTATCTTCTGGAGTGTTGATTTAATAGTCACAAATTGGTTTGTGTTTATCATGAAAATTTTTTCTTCACTTTCAAAGAATAGTTTTCAGGAATGTTGTAATCTGGGCTAGCAATTGTTCTCTCTAAGAGCTTGAAGTACATTGTTCCCTGCTCTCCTGGCTTTTAGAATTTTTGTTGGTAAATCTGCTGCTATTGTGATGGTTTTGTTTTTATAATAAACCTTGTACTTCTTTTTCTCTTGTAGCTTTTAATGTTCTTTGTTCTCCTGTGCTTAGTGTTCTAACTGTAATATGATGTAGGGTCTTTTCTCTTGTTTGGCATTCTAAATGTCTCTATGTGGAGGGCCATCAGTCTCTCCCAAGTTCTGGGACTAAAGGTGTATGCCACCACACCCAGCCTTTATTTAAGTTTTTAAGAAATTATTAGACAATGCGAGAGATAAATAATGCCTAGCTAGTTTTAAAAACCAGAGGGAACCATATTAGTCCAACAACCTACTGACAAATTATACATACCAGATCAAGAAATATATGTCTAGGCAAGGTTTATCTGAGAACAGTTGGTCTTTGCCCAAGATTTATCTACATGGCACACAGTTATTAAAATTACCTGACTGGTAGAACTAACCTTCTTGGATGTTTAACAGATATACTTTGAGGCCTATACTAATTTGGTCAG
>NW_008350949.1:646029-646460 GCF_000622305.1 Nannospalax galili
GGAAAGTATAACCAAAGATTAAAGGGATCAATATAATTTTTTAAGAGTCCATGTGTATAGCTAAAGGCCACATAACAAGAAACAATGCCAGATAGGAGATACCTTCTTTTGAGTTGTTGGCCAGGGTGGCCCGAGAGACTCAAAGATAGTAACCCAGCATAGAACTGGTAAAATGAACAGCAGATCACAATCACATCTAAAGGAATATTGAAAACTGATTGCTGCTAGATGAGGAACAGCTGACCTTCATAAAAAAAAGACCTCTAGATAGACTAACTAGATTCACCAGATGGACAAGTACTGGGGAATGGCTAGGGGTGCAACAACACAGCAGACAATAGCAGGGATAACAGAGTAGGAGCTCTAGTGGGGGGACAGATGGCTATGAGAGGGTGCCATCTGGGAAGTGGGTGTATAGTTGAATAAGATGG
>NW_008350949.1:646702-650082 GCF_000622305.1 Nannospalax galili
AAGGTTAAAAATTCATTCAATTTTATGTCTTACAGGGCTTATACTGAGTTCAATATTGTATAACTGTATTAATTCAACAGTGAACCTAAAACTTTTATAGCCACTTTTGAAAGCGATGTATCTTTGCTCTGGAAACTGTTACTGAGTATGTTAAAGCTGTAATGAAATGCTTCTTCTAAAAAAAAAAAAAGAAGTTAATTAAATGTGTTCATTGACAGTTCATACATGTATATAATGCATTCTGATTACTCTTATCCCCTCCCACATTTTTTCTCTCTCACAGTCCTTTCAGTACCCCACTTCCCTACATATCCCTTTCCCACATTTCTTTTTGTTTTGTTTTGTGACACACTGAGTTTATACAGGGCCATCAGTATGACCATGGGTTTGGAACTATCCATTGGAGCCTGGTGGGTTCACAAGTGGGGCAATACACAACTGAAAACATTGACTTTCCCTCATCCCAAATCTGTAGGTATCCATTAGTTCAGCAGAAAGGATTAGGGTACCATGAGCCCCTTCCCCCTTTATGACTGACGGTTGACATGGCCACCCTTGTGCAGACCTTGAAATCTCCATCTTATTATTTGAGGCTGGGTTTCTCACTGAACCTGGAGCTAACCCATTGAGCTGGACTGGCTGACCAGCAAGCCCCAGGGATCCTCCTGTTTGTGCCTCCCCACTGCTGCACTTGGCTTTTTTATTCATGGATGCTGGACACTCAGACTTAAGCCTTCATACTTACGTGACAAGTATTTTAGCCATTGAGTCATCTCCATGGTGCTGGGAAAGCCTGTCTTAAGAGAAAAAATGAGTCAGATATAACATTGTAGGACATAATGATCTATAAAATTAAATTGACTGTTAAATTTTATCTCCATGTAGTCACTCACCCTGAGTGCCGTCTTTATGAATCAGTCACTGTGTGCAGATGCAGGCTGTGTGGCTGTGTAAGTACAGAGTATCACTCAGGGTGAGGGACATTTTACTGCCCTAGTTCAGGTATAGACTATCTGGGTGAGGTCTTTTGTGTGTGCTTACTGGTAGACTTTTTATTTGTGATCACTTACCTATGTGTAGGTGCAAACTGTCTCACACGATCACTTGTATGTATTGCAGGTGTGGATTTTCTCCATGTGGTCACATACCTGAGTGTAGATAAAGAGTAGGTCTGTACCATCACTTGCCTGAATTCAGGTACCCATCCCAACTCTGCATTTCTGTTTGTTTCCTTTTCTATTTAGGTTAGTGTTTTCTGGTAATAGCAGAAACTCTGTGATACTATGCTTTCTGTGTTGGTTGATCTTTGTGGTGTTTGACCTGTATCCAGAGGGCGTGCTTTGTGGGCTTTCTAACTATAGAAATGTCTTTTATTGTCTAGCTTCTGGAAAAGACTGTCAGCAAGTTTTCCACTGATCCGTACCCTAGTTCACCTTGAAGCACTTGCCACTAAGTTGTCCTACTTCTGGGGCAGTAGTGAATCTTACTCTACTCCTAACACAGACCAGGTTTTGACCACCTAGAACACTGTGGTATCCCCCTCTAGTTAGAGGGATTCTGCATGCTAGGACTCAGAATACTCCCCTCACACTTGCCTTGGTTAATGTAGAGAGAAAGCTTTGCCTCTAGATCTGCTTAGCTAGCTGCTGACTCTGCATGGTCTTCTCTAAATGGCTTGTTACCTCTGCCCCAGTCAAATACTGAGCTAATACACACCTAGATGGAGTATGTACCAAATTCTTGTCTGGTTGAACTGTAAATCTTTGTGATATGTCTGATGATGGTTGTGTTTTGAGTTTGATTTTTTTGTTTTGTTTTGGTTTTTTGCTCCACCTCCTCTGCCAGAGGACCTGGCTGTACAGGTAGCTTCCTATCTTCCCTCCCTCCCTTCTCTTTCTGCTTATAATTTTCTTGAACTGAGTCTGGGTGTGACTTTTCTGAGGTTCTCTGTCTAAGCTGAGGTCCCCTCCTCTGAACGAAGTCGTTCTCACTCCTCCCGTCCCCATTTGGTTCCCTAGCATTTTAGAATCAAGTCTAGATAGTCCAGTTCTATTAACGTCTTCCTTTCTTTGCGCGTGTTTTCTGGCACCATTTCCCTCAAAGGACAGCTACTCTCGCAGTACCCTGGTGCTTCACTTCCTGGAGACTCTAGTAGTCAGGGTATCTACCGCCTTCCCCACTGTCAATTTGTTTTGGTTCTAATTTTATATAAATGTTTTTGTTGAACTACTAAATATTGAACACAGTAGTTGAATGATTTAACTTTTCAAATTTAATGGTAGTTGGTACTAGGTTTTATAAATGCAGCTGTCTGGTCAGGAAAGCAGAATGCTTTTAGCATATTTGACTTTGATTTGTCAAATAAAATACTTCCTTTGGAAAAAGTTTAAAAAGCAAATAGAGATTTAAAAAACATCTGTATTGCATTTATTTAAAATGTTGCTATATTTTATTTTGGGTCTTAATTTCAGAAGAAAAATTGCTGTTCAGTATATTGAAAGCAGTGATTCAGAGGAGATTGAAAAAAGTGAATTGCCACAGAAAATGAAAGGTACAACAAATGGTTTAAGTTGATAAGTTGTCCTGTAGTCTCGTCTTCTTGTGTGCCCATTTTTATGTTTCTGTTTTGATTTTAGGCAAACTGAAAACTGTACAATCAGACACTAAAAGTAGAATAAAAGGTAGGTGTATATCTTCTCAGTACTTAAATAATCTGCATGTAAAGATTATTAAGGTAAAACCTCACTGATTAACATCTCTTGAGCTTGAAAGATTTTGGTAACATGTTAAATTTGACTGCTGTTGAACTCTTCCTGCCCTTGAACTCTTCATGAACTTATCATTTTCAAATTAAAATGTAAGTGGTAATATTTAAACCAACTTTAAACAAAGTCATTTCCTATTATTTGTAAAATAATGTGAGTAAAATTTTCTATTTTTTACACATATACACATAGCAATGAACAAAGTTGGGTTTGGAATGCCTGCTTGGCAGTGTTCACACACAGATACAAAAGTAGTCAGTGAGCGTCATTATTTTCTTCATCTTTGAAATATGCTTCATTTTCCTTTTAATTCAAGAGCACATCTTTCTAGTTAGTGAAAAATTGTATTACATTTGGAAAACAGCTGCTCACCACTGGACTGATCTGAAGATTTGACAGCTTCATCGTTAAGCATGTTTTATTTCCTCAGAGAAGGTTCTAGCTGAGTGCTGACTCACTTGGATTTGTCTGTTCCTTCTTTGAGTTCTTGTAAGAGAAGCAACAATTGAGACATGATTGATTACTTCATTTCTCTGAACTACAGAGATTTGCTTAGTGTCAAGAATGGTGATCTTGCTTAGTATATAATTTATTTAATATTATAATTTTTTAAGT
>NW_008350949.1:650545-660214 GCF_000622305.1 Nannospalax galili
AGCTACCCATACAACAAAAAGGAAAGTGTTGAAAAAAGGTTAGTAAGTGTGCTTTTCAGCTTTTTTCCCCTATTTTTCAATGAAAAAAATTTAAATTGGAAAAATTATTAATTCATCATGACAAGTTTAGAAACTGAAAAGAGGCTACATCATTGTGTAGTTTCCGCCTGTGCCTTTTTCTATCCGATTCCTCTTCTGAAGGCCAAAATATGATGGAGAGAGTTTTTTTTTTTCTCGAGTAGAAGTGTTTGTTCTAGTGAAGACACAAGAGTAATCTGTGGTTGCCTTAAAGCGTAATGTGGATAAAATTAACATACTTAATTTTTGGCATGATTAGGATTTGCTTGTCATTCAAGAATATTAGTAATCTTGATTATAAATTTGTTCCTAGAAAAGCAGTGTTGCTTGTGAGTCTGAATATTTGAGATTGGAAGTGCTTCAATTAAAGTTAGACATTTAAGACATATTGTATCTCTTTGCCTTGGTCTCCTGTGTTTTTACCTGTTTCAAATACAATACACAAAATTCTTATTTTCCTAGAGCTTACAGTGCAGTCGTGGGAGATACAATAAATAAGTAAATACATAATTTTAGATAGCTAGAAAGACAAATCTGAAGACATAAAAATAGACTTGAAGGTAGACACAATGCTTTTAATCCCAGCACTCAGGAGGCAGAGATAAGCAGATTTGTGGTATGCACAGAGAGTTCAGGCTAGCTGGGACTACAGGGATAACCTATCTCAAAAAACCCCCCAAAATAAAAACAGTAGACTTGACTGGGGCCCATTTAAAAATGCAGTATTTGAGTTAGCGTAGTATGAGGTTTAACCTTCGTTTTCAACTTTAGATTGAGTCACCCTAGAAACACATACATCCCTGAGTATGTTTATGAAGCGGTTTCTAGAAAGGTTTAACTAAAGAACAAAAACCTCTTTGACTATGGGTAGTTCCATTCCGTAGACTGGCTTTGCACTTAATAAGGAGAAAGTGAGCTTAGTACCAGCATTCATCTTTCTCTACTTTTTGACTCTGGATGCTATGTGATCAGATGCCTGATGCTCCTGCTGCCATGACTTCCCTTCCGTGATGGACTGTACCCTCAAATTGTGAGCTATAATGAACTTTTCTTCTTCTTATGTTGCTTTGGTCAAGTATTTTGTCACAGAAACAACTAATATATAATTTTGGGACCGTGGAATATGGTTATTGCTGTGATAAAACTGACTGTGTTTTGTACGCTTTGTAACTGGTTTACAGGACAAATGTGAAAGATTTTTGGAGCTACGGGCTACAGAATACCAAAAATGCTGTAGACAGATTAATGGGCTATGCTGGTGGGAGTTTGGAAGATCAGAATACTGAGAGATGGTCAGTGGGAGCCTGGCTCATCAGGTTTCAGAGAACTCTGTTGGGAACTGGACTAGAGGCCTTTCATATTGTGTTCTGGCAAAGTCTATCTATGTCTTGAGAATTTGAGTGGGGCTGAATTAAAAGATAATGGGACTAATTTGTTTGGCAGAGGCAGGGGCATTTTCAATACAGGATAGCATCGAGGTGGTGCTGTGGTTACTCACTGCTTTTATTCAGGTTAACAGAGAACAGCAAGTGGAGCAGACAGATGGGAAAAATGTGTATTTTGGCAAGGGAAGGAGTGAGTTTAAAGCTGAGGACAAGGAAGGTGTAGAGGAAGCTTCATAAAAGATTAGCAACACTAAACACAAACCTTGTGATTTGCACTGGAGGACTAGAAAATGTACCTGGAGGGCAAGACCTTACCATTGAAGGCTCTAGCTTGTAACTGCAGGTACCTGCTGCATGAGAACCTAAACACAGCATGGTGCTGAAGGAGTTCTCCTCCCCTGGGTTGCCATCTAGAGAAGTGTTTCCCAGGGTCAGTCTCAAAGGCAGAAGAAGTGGCTGCAGCTTTGCTCTGAGGAGACCCGGATACATTTTGACCTGGCAGCAGAACTTCACTGTGCTGTCTGTTAGTGCATAGATGTTTAAGATGATAGTCTCTAATTTTTCAATCAAATTTTATTATACTTTAGAAGGTAATGCAGTATTAAAATAGAAGATAAGTTTCCAGAAAAGTTGAAGCCCACTATTGATTTTTTTTTCTTTTTTTTTTTTCCACAGAGGTTAGTACCACTTTTTTCTCTGTGTCTTCTATAGGAGTAGCTGTAAACATTTCAGGATCTGGTGCTGTGGCTCACTGGTAGAGCACTTCACTAGCCATAAACATTTCAGGTGGCAGAAAAAAAGGCAGATAAAGTATTACAAGGGAAATATACACGGCTTCAGGTTACATTTACCTGTCCTTGAACAACCCCAAAAGTAGAAATGGGTTTTTTAATAGAATTTTTAAAGATTACGTGTGTGTGTGTGTGCATGCGTGTGTGCACATGCAAGCATGAGTGTAATGGTATACATGTGAATGGCAGAAGACAAATTGTAGTAGTTTTTTCTCTCTTTCTACCATGTGGACCCTAGAGATTGAACTATGAAGAATTTGTAAGCTCCAGGTTTATGAGAGACCCTGTCATGAAATAGGTAGAAAGTGATTGAGAAAAATACCCGGTTGACTTTTGGCCTTCACACACAGATGCATGTGTACTCACACATGTACATTTACACACACACAGAGAGAGAGAGAGAGAGACAGAGAGAGACAGAGAGAGACAGAGACAGAGAGAGACCGAGAGAGACTAGTCAGCTAAGTCCTGTTCACTGTTGTAAACAGAATTTTTCCTAATTTATGAGACTTAAAGAGCTTTCATTGTAAGGAATTCTTGAATTTCTATTGATGTATTATGGCTAAATCTGAGGAAATGAGCTGTCTTCTGAAGGAATAAGTTATTAGAAAATAACATTCTGTTCAGTGTGTCTCCTCCATTGCTAAGATTGGCATCCATATTAAGCAGCAATTAAATATTTCCTTAGAAATTTGTGCGGTGCTGAATTTAGCAAACTGAAAGGTCATACCAAATGAAGCTCTCTATTGAATTTAGGTGACTAAAAACAACTTCCATGGGTTGGGCACCTATTTGGGTTTTTTGTTTGTTTGTTTGTTTTGTCTTGTTATTTTTATTTTATGTGTATGCCTGTATTGCCTCATGTAGGTAAGTACACCCGTGTTGTGCAGTGCCTGCGGAGGTCAGAAGAGGCTGTGAGATCCCCTGGGACTGGAGTTACGGACAGTTGTTAGCTGCCATCTGGGTGCTGGGATTCAAACCTGGATCTTCTGCAAGAATAATCAATGTTCTTAACCACTGGGCCATCTCTCCAGCCCCTGGGCACCTATTTATTAAAGGACCCTTCCTGGATATTTGTTTGACTTACTCTTCTACTTTATTTAGGTGTCTAGTTAATTGTTACTTCAGAAAGTAATAATCTTCTATTTCTTCCTCACAGACTTATTCCTCTATTTCATAATTACTGTGCTCGTATCATACTTCATTGCTTCTTAGTATTTAAGATTACCTGATATTACTCTGTGTCTCTATCTGTGGTTGGCCTTTCCAGTTAGCATGTAAGCTACATAAATCATTTCTGCAATATCTTTATTGGTCAGAGACCACCCTTGGTAGAATGTGGAAATAGACTGCACAGATTGTGACTAGCAGGGAGGGCATAGAGATCTTTAGGACCATCATTAAGTGCAGTAAAAATTTAGAAAACCGCATTATAGAAATGTTCATCCCCATGCCTACTGGCTGTCCTATCAGTAGATACTGTAGATTCTTTCTGTGCCTGTCTAGTCACAGTCTGCTGGTTCTTCCTGATAAACAGTATATAAAATTTTGTTTTCATAAAGGCTTGTTGCTGAAAACAGTCTGTTTACTGTTTTTGCTTCTTCAGGATTTCTTTTTTCATGGAGGCACATCATTGGCATCACTGTATTGACATGTATATTTAAGGGGCTTAAAGAAAAGGTGAAGTCTATCAATGATTTGTTCTTCTAGGAACATCTATGGTGGAAGGTACCAAGAAATCTGATGTTGAAGAGAGAACAAGAACAACACTGATCATCTGTCCACTTTCTGTGTTGAGCAACTGGATTGTAAGTCTTTAAAACCCTTCATTTTAAAATGTGGTATAAATTATATTTGTTATATAAGAAACTATTTTGTTAGAAATACATAGGACCATCATTTTGTATCTGTTGAGTGAATGGAGATTATTGAAGTAATTTTTCTTGAAGAATGATAATGAAGAAATGCTTATTACTAATTTAGGATTTGATTTGAATTTCTGTCCATGTCTTTGGTTCTCCCTAATTGGGAAACATTTATAACTTAAGACTTCCATATTAGAAATTGAACTCTTCCTGTGAATTCTACTAAAAATAACTTAATTTTTATAGCAATCTATAACAATAAATGTGCTTCTCTTTGCTTGATTTGTTCTTAAGTTCTTTTCATAGATTTTTCTCATTTAATCTTCACACCATTTTTCTCATTTTCCAGGTGACCAAATCAAAACACACAGAGGTTAAATAACTTGACTAAGGGCATCCATCCAGATCATAATAGAGCTTAGATGTGGTCCCCAACAGTTTGACTCCAGAGTGTATTTTTTTAAGGCCAGAAAAGTGTGTGTGTAGTCCGTGCCCCCCCACCCACAGATTGATTTTTTTTTTTTCTTCTACAAACATTGCTTTGGAATGGAATCTCTTTCATACATTGTGTGTAAGGAGACGCCTGATTTTATTTTCCTTTCAGTTTGAACCTCAAGCTTCATTTTATAAAGAAATATTCTTTTAGAAGCATTTGGACGTAAAGACTACTGGATATGGACTTCCGTTCTTGCTATGTCAAGGTTTCCTGTCCCTTCCTGGTCTCTCCTGTGCTTTTAATCTATGCATCATATTCCATTGTTCCCCATTTGCTTCCCCCCATCCCTTCCTTTGCCTATTCAGTCTCCCTCCACTGGGTTTTTCATGAAATATACTTGGGTCTTCTTCACTTTAAATACTTCCTTTTGTTATGTCTCTCCTGTAAGTTGTTGCTCTTCTGCACTCCTTCTCTGATGTACCTCTTGGAGGCTAACTTCTTTGTATTTTTACACACTGCACTGTAATTGAGCTTCTGCTACCACTTGTCAAAATTATATCAAAGATTAGTGTTCTCTATCGTATTTAGTAGCCTCTTGACTTTATTTTTCTCTTTTTGTCTTGATATTGTATTTCTTCTTGACTTTAGGTATTTCTTAGGTATTGCCTTAATACACTTCTTTATGTTGCCCTGCCCTTCTGTGCCACGACTTACCTTTTTATTCTATGGCTTTGGTTTATTTTAAAATAAATAATCATTCTCCTATTCTTCTGTCATGCCTCATGAGAGAGATGAGTTTTAGTGTTTTTTTTCTCTATATATTAATGTTCCAGTAAAACTATTGTCTTGTGTGTGTGTGTGTGTGTGTGTGTGTGTGTGTGTGTGTCCCAATCCATGTGTCCATGTACGTCCGTCCATGGAGGCCAGGAGAAGGTATCAGATTTTCTGGAGCTGGAGTTACAGGGAGTAATGATCTCTCTGATGTGTGTGCTGGCAACCAAATTCTAGTCCTCTGCAAGAGCAGCAGTGCTCTTAGCCGCTGAACCATCTCTCCAACTCCTCTTTTTTGTTTTATTTATATTAAGGAGAAGACTTCAATTAAAGTAAGACCTGTATACTGATCTGATGTCACCATGCATTAGACAAGTTATTTGACCTTATCAAAGATTATTTTCTATTATTAAGATTAAATCTATTATTACAGACTACATACACACACATATATAGCCTCACACAGTGTCTAGAAACATAGTACATGTAGTTCTTTCTTCAAAAAGTTGATTTTCTTTTTTTTAAATATTTTATTTTATTATTTTTATTTTAGTGTATGAGTGTATTGCTTGCATGTATGTGAGTGCACCCCGTGTCTTGCAGTGCTGCAGAGGTCAGAAGAGGGCTTCAGATTCCCCTGGAACTGGAGTTAAGGATGGTTTGTAGCTGCTATGTGGGTGCTGGCAATCGAACTCGGGTCCTCTGCAAGAGCAGTCCGTGCTCTTAATCGCTGAGCCATCTCTCTAGCCCAAAAGTTGATATTCTTTTATTCCAAGCCTTATCCTTCTATAAATATATGTTCTATTTCATTGCCTGCCATTTTGGTTCATGTTTTTCATTAGAAATTCCTTCTCATACTAAATTTCCTCTCTACCAGATTACTTGAAAAAAAAGTTCCCTATGCTTTATCTTTACTATTTCGTGTTTTTCCCTCGCTTTGCTTTTTTGCCTTTGCTGTTTTCTGTGTATTTCTTCAGCCACAATAGCCTGGTGTTTATGGTCATTCACTACAGACGCTTCCTTTGAGGAGAACTTTGACCTCCTTGTTTTAGTAGCACTGCCTACTGTGCTAAGGCGGCACCTGTCAACTTCATTGCTTTAAATGTCTAGTGATTCCTGTCCCTGCTGAGCTATTATTTCTCTTTCTGTTATGGCATATTTTGTAAGTCATCTCTAAACCTCTTTATATGGAAAGTGTATGTAAATTACAGATGAATAATCCACCTTATTTCTTTCTTAAAACTTTGATACTGTCTGGCTACCAGGTCATATATTTTGTGTTTGCTCTTTGAACTTTCTTACCACTGTTTCTTTGTTTTTGTTCTGGTTCATATTAAATGTACTCTAGGACACTTGAGGTGGAAGTATGAGTTTTAAGGCCAACCTAGACTACATAGTGAGACCTTGTCTTAAAAGAAAAAACAAAAATTAGAGGCTGGAGATGACTCAGCGGTTAAGAACACTGGCTACTCTTGCTGAGAACCTGGGTTCGATTCCGAGTACCCACATGGCGGTTAACGACTGTCTGTAACTCCAATTCCAGGGGATCTGACACCGTGTTCTGATCTCCATGGGCACTGCACGACACAGGTGCACTTACATACATGCAGGCAGTACACTCATTACACATGAAATAAAAATTATAAATAGAAAAAAACTTTTAATTGAAGAATTTTAATGAAATATTTTATTTACTCACCAAGGCCCAAAAAGTGCCAAAATGCTTCTGTCTTTGCTTTTTCCTTTACTGTGAACTCTAACCGTTTCAGACATGTCATTTCTCTCTCTAAGAGCATAGAATTGCTTTTGTAATGTTGGTAGGCTGCATCCTTGAGCCCTTTTTTTCTCATTGCACGTGTCACTGGATATGTTAAAGCTGTAGTGAAATGCTTCGTCTAATCGTGTAGTTATTAAACATTTTTTTAAATGATTAAAAAAAACTTACAAAGGGTACTTGTTGAAATCTGAAAAAAAAAATCTCAGACGTTATATATTGTCTGCTGTTAACTTTACAGTGCATGTATGTACCTCTTGACTTGTATCTATAGGCCAGTGTTTATGTTCTTGGTAGTGTAAATGTGCTCTTTGTCACTTTTGTTCTTGTTTTCCTCTTTTTAATGTGAACTTTTGTATACCTTTCATTCTCGATACTGCCAGGCAGTCATTTGAAGTAATAGGACACCACTGTTGTCTCCCTTTTCCTCGTGTCCCACATGTAAGACCCCAAGTCCTATCTCCAAGTCCCTTCTTAATCTCTTTCTCGCATACCTGTCCTTTTCATTCTGTCAGCTTCTACCATGCTGGGCATAGCGCTTCATTTCTCACCTAATTGTTTGCCAGTTTTGTCTCCCTGGTATCTTCTCTCACCAGTCAAATAATTTTATCTAGCTCAAATTTGTCTTAAGTCCTTGTTTACAAAGAAACTTGGTGAACTTTTTAGCCTAAAAATGAAGGCATGCTCGACATTCCTGTAATGTCAGTCGCAGAGGCAAGAAGGTCATGAGATTGAGGCTAGGCTAGGTTATGTAGTGATAATTTATCTTTTTTTTTCAAATAAAATTTATTGAGAATTTCAAACATGCATATAAGGTGTTTTGGTCAAATTACGCCCACTCCCATGATAATTTATCTTAATAGAAAAAAAATGAAGAAGTTGCTAATATTTAGTAGGCAAAATTTGCATACTGTATCATTTTGCTAACAATCTATTAATTACTATAGCTGTCATTATTCTACTTCAGGTTATAGAAAAACTGATTTTAAAGTTTTCTAAGCTTGATTTGTGATACTTCAGCACAGCACTTTTATAAACATGTTAAGCATGAAATTCATCAGCTTCTTATTAAAAAGGTTTCTAACTTTCTTTTTTAGGACCAATTTGGACAGCATATAAAATCAGAGGTGCACTTGAATTTTTATGTTTATTATGGTCCTGATCGTATTAGAGATCCAGCCTTGCTTTCAAAACAGGATATTGTTTTGACTACTTACAATATTTTAACTCATGATTATGGAGTAAGTATGCAAATATCTGAAGATTTTTTTTTTTGTCAAGATTTACTTTTAAAAAAAAATTATGTATGTGTGTATGTCTTTGTGAGGGCATGTACACATTAGTCTAGCAGGTGCCCATAAGGGCCGGAAGCATTGGATCCCTGGAGCTGAAGTTAGAGGCACTTGTGAGCCACCTGGTGTGGTGCTGGGAACCAAACTTCGCTCTTTTGCAAGATCAGTAGCCACTCTTAGTCACTCAGCCATCTTTCTAGCTGTACCAAGAGATTTTTTTTAAAGGTTAAGTTTAAGTGCTATGCTTCAGGTTTCTAAATTATTCTAAAATTCACACTATATACTCTTCCCTTTTTTTTCTTTCAAAATACTTTCCCCCCCTTAAACTTCATTGTATAAATATTTTTATGTAACCTGCTTCACATTGTTTCTGGAAAAATGTGTTAAAAATTGCCTCTCTTTGGAATAATAAAAATAGTCTAAAATTAAAAAACATTAAAAAAAGAATATATAGAAAAGAACATGTTGCAAAGAAGGGCCTTTTACCTTCTTGAAATACTAATTTGGAAATGTTTTCCATTTAGAACATTTTAAGTTAAAGTTCTTGGATTATATGTAGTATTTGTCACAATTTAGAAATGAATTTCTTTTTTAAAAATATATAAATTACTTATTTTATTGAAGTTATTTAAGTTTCATTGTGTTTCACAGATTTTCCTGAATAAAAATGCTTTTGAAATAATAAAAAATATAAATGAAGTAGTTAAGGATCTAAGGAGTTCAGTTGATTTAGGGAATGAGATGCTACTACTAGCATGGTTAGGAAAATAGAATTCGTAGCCAGAATTAGAGAACTAGGGACAGACAGATCTTGTGAGTCAGTAGAGCCCAGATTAAAGTTTTGTAAATACTAAAAAAGTAATCAGTTGGTTTTGTTTTTAATTTTTATTATTTTTATGTGTATGAGTGTATTACCTGCATGTATGCGAGTGCACCCATGTCGTGCAGTGCTGCGGAGGTCAGAAGAGGGCTTCAGATTCCCCTGGAAGTGGAGTTAAGGATGGTTCGTAGCCGCCATGTGGGTGCTGGGAATCGAATCCGGGTCCTCTCTAAGAGCAGTCAGTGCTCTTAACCGCTGAGCCATCTCTCCAGCCCCATCGATTGGTTTTTTAAAAAGAAAATGCAAGGCTTGGTACATGCTTTTAATCTCAACACTCAGGAGGCAGAAGTAGATCTCTGCTCGATGGAAGTCAGTGTGGTGTCCACATAGTTCCAGGCCAGCAGGGACTATAGAGAGAACCTGTCTAAAAATTATATATATATATATACATTTTTTT
>NW_008350949.1:660272-675307 GCF_000622305.1 Nannospalax galili
AAGAAAATAAACTTTTTTCTATAGTAGTAATTAATGAAGCTCCCAGCTCTATTTTGAGTCTGTGGTTTACCTATACAATTTTAACTGTTTAGTTAATACTTTTTTTTATAAATTGTGTATAGTTAAGATTTCAGTATTCTGGTAAGAATATTATCATTTGTATAAAAGAAAGCAATGTTGTTACATTAAAAATGCCTTAGAAGGGATTATTTTGTATCACTGTTTTAATCTGATGTAGACTAGTTCATTATATTAAGTGGAAACTTAATATAAGTCATAGGTTTTTTTGGCTTTTAAGTATGAGCTAGCTACTTCTTAGTGATACTTTGTGCAGTGTACTTAGTGTCTTCTTCTTCAGTGTTCTGAGCTGTAAGGTAATAATACTCCAAACTTGTGAGTATTTCATAAGTTAATCTATGTAGTACTTAAAGCAGTGCCAGGTACATAGTAAGGGTTGGTATTGAACATAACTATTAAGGCTGGAGAGATGGCTCAGTGGTTAAAAGCAGGCTGCTCCTGCAGAGGACCCACATTTGTTTCCCAGCACCCACATGACTGCCAGTAACCATCTATAACTCCAGTTCCAGGGGGTCTGACACCCTCTTCTGACCTCTGGGCATTGCACAACACAAGAGCACTTACATGTAGGCAAAACACTCATATGCTTAAAATAAGAATAAATAATTTTTTCAAAAGATAACTTTTTTAATATGTTATTTATTGTGTATGAGTGTTTTGCTTGCACATACATAAGGGCACCCATGTCATGCAATGCCCACAGAGGTCAAAAGAGGGCTTCAGATCCCCTGGAACTGGAGTTACGGACAGTTGTTAGCCACCGTGTGGGTCCTCGTATTCAAACTCAGGTCCTCTGCAATGCATAGTAGCCAGTACTCTTAACTGCTGAGCCATTGCTCCAGCCCAGAGATAACTATTATTAAACATTGAAGTACCATGCTACTTCTTGTGCTTTTTGAATTCATATGAAACATCTATTTCAGACTAAAGATGATAGTCCATTACATAGCATCAAGTGGCTAAGAGTGATCCTGGATGAAGGACATGCCATACGAAACCCAAATGCTCAGCAGACAAAAGCTGTACTTGACTTAGAGGCAGAAAGAAGATGGGTATTGACAGGTAATTATAACATTCAAGTATTTTGACTTTTATTTTTGTGTGTGTGTTTGCCTGTTCACATGTATATGGACACACATGGGTGTGCATTCTTTTGGAAATTTGAGGTTGATGTCGAGAATCTTCTTAGATTGTTCTTCACCTTATTCAGTGAGGCAGGGTCTCTAAGTTGAATCCAGAGCTCACCAATACTACTAGCTAGCTAGCCAGCTTGCTCTCAGAATCCCTGGTCTCCGCCTTCCGCACACTGGAATTACATGCAGGCTGCCACACAAACCTGGCATTTATGTGGGTCCTGGGCATCCAGACTCCAGTCTTCCTGCTTGCATGGCAGCTGCATTATATGTTGAGCCATCTCCCCAGCCCTCACATTTTTTAAATTAGATTTTTAATGTGATGCATAAGCATTATACATGTTTGTGGACTGTAACGTGGTGTTTCTGTTCATTGTGTCATACTCAAATTAGGGTAAGCGTATCTGTTTCCTCAGTCATTTGTCTTTTTGTAGTGTAAACATTCAAAATAATTTCTTCTAGCTTTCAAAAAATTTCAGTGCATTGTTTTTGTCTGTAGCTACCCTACTATGCAGCAGAACACCAGAGCTTATTTCTTCTAATTGTACCTTAATACAGATTGACCAATCTTTCCCTATCCTTCTCTCCCACTAACCTTTCCAACTTCTGGCAATCGCCATTCTGCTTACAGCCTTTTTGAGGTCAGTTTTTGTTATTGGTTTCTTCTTTATGTGTATCAAATCTGCTTTACAATAATTCTTTTCAATAATGTCATTCTCATTCAAGGGATGCCAACTCCCTAATAAAACAATGCAGTTGTGTCGCGAGCCGGGACTCTGTCCAGCAGAGTCCAGGAAAGACGACACAGACACCAAGGTGAGGTTCAAGCTTCTGTTTCTTTTTCTTCCTTTATTCTCTCTTATTCTCTCTCATATTCTCTTCACTATGATGCTGTCTCCTTGTTGCTGTCCTTCTCTATTACACACCTCAGCTGTTCATATAGCGTTTCCAACAGCCCTCCCCCAGGCCAGGACCAATCAGGGCTCACACACGTGCAATGGCCAGGCAGAGTGTAGCTCAATAGGCTCGTAGCAAGATCATCAGGCTGGCAGCACCTATTTGGCCTCTCCATACTTTGGAGTAAACAAGCGGGAATCTCGAGCCTTGGCAATCAGCCAAGAGTTGGAGTAAACAGCACGAGGTTTGGCAGCCAGCCAGGGCGCCATCTGGCTGGCTCAGCTGTGCTCGCTTCCCACACAGTTGTGTCTCATTGTCCATGGGGGAGTGGTTGCAAGACCTTGCCTATAACAAAAGTCCAAAGACAAATTCCCCATATAAAATGAAAATACTTATATGCAACTGATGCACATTTATCTGTATTTTAAATTTTCTCTGGATGACTTTAATACCTACTACAGTGTAAAAGAAATATAAATCATTGCTATTCTGTATTTTGAAGAAAATAATGACAAAGAAAAGTCTACATGTTCAGAAAAGATACAGCTTCTTTCTCGGGGTGTACAACCTGTGGATACTGAGGACCGACAGTGAGCCCAGCAAATACTACTTGTCACAACCAGTGTATGCTTTCTCTGACTTCTCTGATAGATAATGATAACTAAATACAAATTCTAGCATCTTACTTCTGGGAAGAATTAAAGTTGAAGTTTTAGTAGTAAGTTGAATAAAACAAGGCAATAGACTTAGCTTGGCTCAAAATTCTGTGCAGGATCAGGATCAAAGTGTCTTTTCACCAAGAAAATTCCTGGAATTCTCTTGAAATGGGACTGAGGGAAAGAGGTTCTGATTCCGTTAGTCTTTTATTTTATTTTTAAATCACTGACAGAGCTAACAGCTACACCTGGTTCTCCAAGATTCTTGAATTTAGAGCTAGGTATTGTTACTTTAAATGTTAGCATGGGCATTTTTATTTATATACCAACCAGCACCATAATGAAGTAACTTCTGTATCATGAACATCTTTGAAATAAAGCTATAAATAAAAGTTTAGTAATTTGAGTTATAGTTAGCTTTGCCTAAAATGATTTGAGAAGTTTCCGTTTATGAAAATTTGCCATTAATTATCAACTTACTTTAAATTGGCAAGATTTTTAGTGGAGGTCAATTTTTTAAAGATTTTTATTTTTTAATTGTGTGTGTCTGCATGTGGGTATGTGTATGAGTGCAGATTCCTGCAGAGGCCAGAAGAGGGTAATAGATCCTGTGGAGCTGGAGTTATAGGCAGTTGTGAGCCACCCAATGTGGGTGTTAAGAACTGGACTTGGGTCCTCTGGAAGAGTAACAAGTACCCTTACCCACTGAGCTATCTCTTGAGCCCCAAGGTCATTTTTTAAATATCCAAACTGTTTTATACATTCCATGATGGTTATGCTAATTTACATTCCTGCCAACAGTGTCCAAAGGTTTCCTTTCCTCCATAATCTATTGTTATTTTTTATGATAGTCATTCTGTGAGATAGTAGCTGCTTTGTGTTTCCCTGATAAGTAATGTGGGCATCTTTTTATGTATCTATTGGTCATTTGTATATCTTTTGTGTGTGTTAATGGTGTATGTGTGTGTATGCATTCATGTGTTTGTGCACATGTGTGCATGCCAGTGTCCATGTATGTATACATGAATATGAAGGCCAAAGGTTCTTCAGTTGCTCTCTTCCTTTTTTTCTGAGTCAGGGTCTTCACTGAACTTGGAGCTCACCAATTCAATAAGACTTGTCTGGACAGTAAACTCCTAGTATCTGCACCCCCACCCCCACCCCCTGTTATTGAATTATGTTCTTTATGTATTCTCAGTATTAATCCTTAGGTGCATAATTTGAAAATATTTTTTCCCATTCTCTGAGTTAGCTCTTCACTTCATTGCTTTCTTTGTTGTGCAAAGCTTTTTAGTTTGATATAATCCTATGTGTCTCTTTTGTTTATTTCTTGAGAGCTTACCCAAAAAAGCTCTTGCCCATTACAGTGGTCTGAATTTCACTTGTTTTCTTAGTAATGTCATTGCTTCAGGTTTTACATTTTTTTGTTGTTGTTGTTGTTGTTGTTACTATTTTGGTCTTTTTGAGACAGGGTCTCCTTGTAGCCCCAGCTGGCTTGGAACTCGCCATGTAGACCAGACTGGCCTCGAATTCATAGAGATCTGCCTGCCTCTGCCTCCTGGGTGCTGGGATTAAAGGTGTGTGCCACCATGCCTGACTTATATTTAAATTTTGAATCGATTTGAGTTGATTTTTGTAACTGATGAGAGATGGGAGTCTAGTATCTTTCAGGGGTTTCTGTGATTACATATGAAGTTTTTTTTTTTAATTTTTTTCTGATTTATGTGTAGGAACGTTGTGCTTATTTTCTCTGTGTGTACATCCACATACTTGTGCATGTATACACATGTGTCCCACAGTGCATGTGTGGAAATCATAGGACAATTTGCAGAGGAGTTGGTTCTGTCTTCTACCATGTGGATTCCTGAAATTAAAATCAGATCTTTAAGCTGGGTGACAAGCATCCTTAGTTACTGAGTCATCTCTCTGGCCCAATGATCTCATATGAATTTTATTATTGTTTTTCTACTTCTGTTGAGAGTGCTATTGGTGTTTTGATAAGGATTGCTCTTGATTTGTAAATGTGTCTGGGAAGTATGGACGTTTTTTACAACACTGATTTCTTTCAATTCATGAATGTTATGCCTTTCTTTTTGAGTGTGTCCTCAATTTCTTTTATTAATGTCTTCACAATTTTCATTGTAAATATCTTTGACTTTGGTTAAATGTCATAGGTTTTTGTTTTTTTTTTTGTTAATAGCAATTATAAATAGAATTGGTTTCCTTTTTGATTTCTTTGTGTGTATATGAGACACACGTGTGGAGGTCAAAAGACAACCTCAGGTGTTGGTTCTTACCTTTATCTTTGTTTGAAAGAGGGTTTCTCTGTTTTTGCTGCTGCATATGCCAGGCTAGCTGGTCTTTGACTTTCCAGAAAGTCTCCTCTTAACTTGTCATAGGAGCTCTAAGATACAGATGCCTGCTACTGTTTCTGGCATTATGTGGGTTCTGGGCATTTGAATTCAGCCAAGTTGCAGAATACAAAATCAACATATAAAAATCAGCACCATTTCTATACATCAATATCAAATTATCTGAAAAACAAATCAAGACTGTGAGCTGGGAAGAAGGCTTGGTGGGTCAAACATTTACCACGTAAGTGTGAGGACCTGATCAGTGTATGCCTAGTACAATGTCCATTTTCAACTATTTTTGTTCATTGCATTTATTTATTTGTGTGTGTGGAGGTCAGAGGACAACTTTTAGGAGTCAGCTCTCTCCTTCCCCCATGTGGTTCCTGGGGATCAACTCGGATTGGCAGTCTTATCTTTACTTGTTGAACCTTCTCACAGGCCCCAATATTAAAACCTTTTAAAACTTATTTTCTTCTGGGATTGCAGGTGTTTGCATCACCATACTGACCTTAAAATCTTCAGTTTTCTTTTTTACTCCAGGGCTGGGTATTGAACCCAGGGTCACATGCACACTAGGCTACATAACCAACCCTCTACTTCTTTGTGTGTGTGTGTGTATGTGGAGGCCAGGCATCAATCTCAGGTGTCATTCTTCAGAAGCCATCCCTGTAGCCCCCAGCACAGCTGGCCTGAAACTCACTATTATAGACCAGGCTAGCTTTGAACTCACAGAGATCTGCCTGGCTTTCCATTTTCAACTATTTTTTGTCTGATTGGGTCAGGTGGATATTCTTATTAAAATACTCTGGTAAAAGAGCTATAACAAGAGCTGGGTATGCAACTCAGTGGTTCAATGCTTGCCTGATTTGTGAGATCCCAGCTTTGCAGGTCCCCAGCACCACAAAATAAATTATAAGAATAGTTCAATGGTTTCCCATTAATTTTAGGTACTCCCATCCAGAACTCTTTAAAGGACTTGTGGTCTCTTCTGTCCTTCTTGAAACTCAGACCATTTCTTGATAGAGAATGGTGGCATAGAACAATACAGCGTCCTGTCACAGTGGGCGACGAGGGGGGACTGAGGTAAGTGAGTTCATAAAGCTGATCTGTTAGCTACGATTAGTGAGACCAATTGCCACTTGCATTAATATCTCTACTTAGTTCTTCACTTTAGTTTCCACATAGCAGTTTCCACATAGCATGCACCTTTCAGTGCCAGTGCAAACAGAACCTGGCAATTTCTGCCTGGGGAGTTGAAAGATTTCTTTCTACCAGTATCTACTTTTTCCTGTTATAACAAAACTGAAAGGAAAGTAAGAGCTTTGTGGTCTCTGTGTGCTGCTGTTATTCTCAGAGCCACCCTTAACCAGGGTCAGCTGTGGTAGGAACAACTAGTATCCTTTGATGACATAATATACTTTAAAATTTCATATTTTAAATAGCTTTTTTAGTAGCATTTGATGCATGTATAGTATACTGTGATCTCCACAAAAGTTTTAATGAGAACTTCACGTGATTGTTTTTGGTGACCACAGATGGAAGTTAAAAGCATAAATGGAAATCACCAATAGGCATTTTGTGATTTTTGTGATTCAGGTTTTGTTTTGTTTTGTTTTTTCTAGAGCAGCGATTTTCTAAACAGAGGGTTTTAAGGCCCATTAGTGGGTTAAAAAATCTTTACAAAGCTGGAAGTCAGCATTGAAAAATGGAGTGGAAATAGAATAGGGTTGATAAGAAAATACCAGAGTACATTATACATAGTGGGTGTAAATAATGTGTATCCTGAAACACTTTGTTAGGGGAATTTGCTGAATGCAGTAAAATATGCTGCTTATTGTGAGTTACAGTGAAAAAGCTTGAAATTTTAAGTCGCTATCCTAGTTAGCAGAACTGGTCACATGATTCCTCAGAACTGTTTGTACTCTTTGAACCCAGGTTAAGAATTGTGTATTTCATTATTATGGAGAATGTTTTCTTAACTGATAAGAAATATGACACTGAGAATGAATTGGAAATACTGTAGAGCCAAGAAGGCATTTTTTCCTCTTTTGAATTCTCGTGGTTTTATTTTTTAAGGTACTCATTACCTTATAAAATTTATTTGATTTTCATAGTAGATCTTTAATTTTCATATTGCAGAAGATAGGATTTTTTTAATTGATGAGGAGAAACCTTATTTTGGATTACAGATGATAGGTTGTTTCTTATATTTGTACTCCTAACAGCATTTAATAAAGTGCCTTGAACTTATTAGATACTTAGTAAGAATTCCAATATTGTGGGTTGAATGTTGTTGGTAATATAGCTGAGAAAAGTGTTAAGGATGAGGGCAAAAATGAAAGAGCTTTAGAAAAATCAGGACAGAATGTAAGATTATTTAGTTGAGGGGAAATTTTATTGCTTTTTTTGTAATAATTTTTTACTTGTAGAATATTTTTTTGATTATCAGATTGGATAAAAAACTAAAAGGATTTTTAAACCTTTATTAAAATGATAAAAAATGATAAAGCAATAATAAAATATTTTGTTCCTATTTGATCAGTTTATTTAGAAATAAAAGTTACATTATTTTTTTACTCTGACTAGGCGTTTACAGTCTCTAATCAAAAATATCACACTTAGAAGAACAAAGACAAGCAGAATCAAAGGTAAACCTGTTTTGGAGTTACCAGAACGAAAAGTGTTTATTCAGCACATTACACTTTCAGAAGAAGAGAGAAAGATTTATCAGTCTGTGAAAAATGAAGGCAAAGCTACTATTGGAAGGTAAGGAAAGAGAAAGCCAGCTTACAATTTTGAGGTTTTGTTTGTTTCTCATTAACTGAATTGTAGTTTTTAGACACATTAGCTATAAAGCCTCAAGTATATTGAAAGATATTTTTTTCCTGTGATTTATGCTTAAATCTTTGAAAGAAAATAATAGTTGAAATGAATGAAATAATAGCATAATTCATCAGATAATTTCTTAGGCCTGTAAAAAATTTAAAGTGCACTCCTGGGTTGACTAGTTCCAGGGGACTATGAGCATCTCTCAAAATGTCCTATAATGGTGGTGGGTCACCTGTCCTCTTGATCAAGGAGGCCCAGGAGACCCCACCAGATGGACTTGTACCAGTGTCCAGTCTACAAAGAAGAGGGTCAACACAGAGGAATCATTTCTTCCATGCTTCCAAGCAAAGCCAACCATGGTCGAGCAGGACCTTTGACTTATCTTCACATAGGCAGAACGGGTAAAAGAAAGGAGCCACGGGCTCCTCCCAAGCCCATGTGACTCCTGAGGAACAGATCCTCAGACGACCTTAAGAGTGAAAATAAATTGGTTTATCTGGGCCAACTGTATGGCCTTAAACACCCAAAAGGAAAGTATAACCAAAGATTAAAGGGGCCAATATAATTTTTAAGAGTCCATATGTATAGCTATAGGCTACATAACAAGCAACAATGCCAGATAGAAGATACCTTCTTTTGAGTTGTTGGCCAGGGCAGCCCAAGTGTCTCCCAGACAGTAACCCAGCATAGAACTGGGAAAAAGAACAGCAGATCCCAATCTTATCTAAAGAATATTGACAACTGATTACTGCTAGATGATGAACAGCTGACCTTCCTAAAACAAAGACCTCTAGATAGGCTGACTAGATTCACCAGAAGGGCAAGTAGTGGGGAAGGGCTGGGGGTGCCGTCAACACAGCAGACAGTAGCAGGTATATATAAGGGCTCTAGCGGGGGGAGGGAGGCTATGGAAGGGTGCCATCTAGGAAGTGGGTGTATAAACATTGAATAAGATGGTTTGGGATGTTCTGTGTGGTATACACACACACACACAAAATCAAGTTTTTAAAAACATTTATATTTGAGGAGGAAGCATGGAAATTTACATCATGTTAATTAGTAGAGGTGATAAACATTACCAGTGAAATCTACCCGATGACTTTATAGACATACACAGGCGCCAAGGATCCAAGTGCAACTGATTATGGCTAGTAATAGTCAGATACATACAGATTAGAGATGCATGTGCCAACATCTCAGTGTTAGCAGCAGAAACAAGGAGTCTTTCTGCAAGGAACAATATATTCTAAAACGAAATGGAGATCTTTTTTATTGCTTAACTCATTCAATTTTATGTCTAACAGGGCTTCTACTGAGTTCAATATTGTATAACTGTATTAATTCAACTGCGAACCTAGAAACTTACAGCCTCTTGTGAAAGAGATGTACTCTTTCTCTGGAGTGTGTTACTGAATATGTTAAAGCTGTAGTGAAATGCTTCTTCTAATCATATAGTTATTAAAAATTTTAAAAAATTTTTAAAGTTAACATAAAATAATCAATTCCTAAATTGGTATTTAGAGGACCTTGCTTGCATTCATTTCTGACTGTCATGGAAGTCAGTAAAAGATATGGAGAAATGCACGCACACACATAACACACACATACAACGTGGGTGGGGCAGGGAGATTCACCCGTCTTAGGCTTCTGTGCTTGCTTTCTATTGAAATGCTGTACACCTCAATCTCTTTTGCTTCTTTGTATAGCACCTTATAGAGGTCTTCTCTATCTTACACAGTTTTCACAACTCCTATTCCTTCCCTCTACTCTTTTCTCATAAAATTTAATCATGCTTTTAAAATGCTTGTTTCATCTTATTGAAAATATAAACTGGCTTTAATCTATAGCCTAATACACATGTATTTGTCTGGCATATGTAAGTACTAGTAAGTTTTGGCTGAAATAATTTTAAAAGAAATTTCAATTAATGTTGCTAATAGTTGGAACTCTGAAATCTTTCTTTCCTCATGTAATTGTTACCAAATCTGCTTTTCGTCTCCCTCATTAACGTTTGTATGTTTTGATGAGTCTCTCTTTTTGGTTGTCTTCTGTCTTATATCCATTCAAATCCCTATGTGCATTCATACCAAATCTGCTTTTGCTTGAATTATTCACCTTCTACTAATTACTAAGCCCTTTAAACCTCCATCATTTATTTATTTATTTATTTATTTGTTTGTTTGTTTGTTTGTTTTGAGATAGGCTCTTATTGTAGCCCCAGCTGGCCTGGAGCTTGCTTTGTAGACCATTCCAGACTGGCTTTGATCTCTGCATCCTGAGTGCTGAGGTTAAAGGCATGCACCACCATGATGGGCTTTCATTTCATTTTTCATTCTTAGATTTCCACACTTTTATGCTGACTTATTTCATGTGCTTACAATACTACATAGAGTACCATCCCTCCCTATAAAAACAGTACTTTTTAAAGGTGGTTGCAAATCCAGTTTATTTTCCTCAACTTTTACCATCTTACTGTACAGATACTCTGGCCTCACAGTTCACTGATGTGAAGTTGCTTCTTGACAGGTATTTGGGCACAGCAACAAGAAAAGTATCTTATAGAGAAAATTGGTACCAAAAGGCCGTTGGTAGTGATAAACCTGACTGTGTAGTTTGTAGGCTTTTGTTTGTGAGGAGATTGTGAAAGAGTTTAGAATAGTAGGCCAGAAAAGCCCTAGAATTATATAAGCAGAGATTAGTGGGCTTGAGTTTGGAGATAAAAATGCTGAAAGAAACTTAGACAGTGTAGGCCTAGCTCATGTGATTTCAGAGGGGAACAATGACTCTCTTAGTAACTGGTTGTCCTATTTCTTCCTGTTCCTGCAATAAAATCCAATGCAAAAGCAACTTAAGGGAGAAAGTATTTTGGCTCACAGTGGGAGATTATAGTCCATCATCATTGCAAGGAAGTCACAGCAGTGGCAGCAGCTTTGACAACTGGGCACATTGAATTAGCAGAGTGATGAATGCTTGTGTTCAGCTCCCTTTCCCTTTATACAGTCTGGGATTCCATAGTGGGCTTTTCTTTCACTTAGCTTAACCTAATCAAGGTACTAACCCATAGACATGCCCAGAGGCCTATCTCAATCAAGTTGACAAATGAAATTAACCATTATACTGGGCCAGAGATCATTTGTGTTACCTTCTGGCAAAGAATCAGCCTGTATTCTGTCTGTATCCTGAGAAAATAAATGAATTAAAAGGTGGTAAATGAATTTGTTTGGCTGAGGAAATTTCAAGTAGTAGTATTCAGACAGGAAAAAAGAGCAACAAGTGGGACAAAAAGATATTTAAAAATGTGTAATTTGCTGAGCTAAAGAGCCATGAGCAAGTTTAAAGTTATAGACAAAGCAGGTGCTGAGAAAGTAGCTATAATTTTTGAAGAGATTATCCCCATTAAAGAGAAACCTCTTGCCACAATAGGACAGAAACCTGGGGCGTTCCATCTTGTGGAAATTCAACTTCATTTGAAAGACAGACTGAACTCAAATGTCACTAAAGAGTTTCCCTTCTAGGGGTAATCAGGACCACCTAGGCAAGTGCTTCTTCATGGTCATCCTGGAAGACACACAGGCCAATGCAATAAGGCCAGGCTACATCTCATGTGGCAGCAAAACATGGCAGCATTGTTTGTGGTACTCATTTTACAGCAAAGAATGATGCAAGAGTGAAAGCCTCATGGAAGCTTGTTCCAAGGCTTCAGAGACCCACTGATGCCAAACAATATGTGTCAGGATTAGTTTCTCTGCACACAGGCCCTGAGAGACCATTATATGAAACTGTGACAGTGGACCAAAAGTTACTGTCAATGTCTAAGTAGCCTTTAATACGTAATGCATTTATTAATATTTGTTAGGCAGTCACTAGGTGTATATTTGATTTAAGTGTTTAAATATTGTATTAACAGGGATCTTATTAATTCAGTACCATGACCTTACATTTTTTAGATTAAGAAGCTAACACAGGTGACACACAGTTGTTATGGTGGGGATGACATAGAACAGAACAGTTTATATCATGATAGACAAGAAGCAAACAAGAGACTACTAGAAAGGGCCAGGACAAGACATACCCAATAAGGACCTATTTCCTCTAACTAGACTCCACCTCCTAAAGTTTCTAGAACCTCTGAACTCGCTCCACCAGCTAGAGACCTAAGGTTTGGTATTTAAATCCTAAGAAGCTTATGATTAATATTAAGTAATATTAATTTAATATTAAATATTAAACCCCTGTCCTATCCAAGCAAATCCAATAATCTGACCAGGACCTTTCAGTTGACTTCCTAGACTGTGTAGCACCATTCAAATCTTTGTTGTTATATGTATGCTTTTTTCTTTAACCTCCCTTTTTGAAAAAAATGCCCTTTTGCTGGGTGTGGTGGCACACGCCTTTAATCCCAGCACTTGGGAGGCAGAGGCAGGTGGATCTCTGTGAGTTCAAGGCCAGCCTGGTCTACATAGTGAGTTCCAGGACAGCTGGGGCTACAGGGAGACCCTGTCTCAAAAAGACCAAAAACAAAATGCCCTTTAATGCTTTTTTTGTTCTATTTTCTTTCTGTATTAGATGTCTTTTGTCTGCTTTTTATAGGCATTATTTTGTTTGTAATCTTTTATAACTTCAATTTTTGTTTTCTGAATTCTTTTTTTCCATTCGCTTTCCTGTGGTTTCATTAATAGCTAGTCTTTTTAACCTTGTTTCAGTGGTTTTAGGTGACTGTCTTCTCTGGTGGTTTACATTACTTTTTTCTTTTTAACATATTTTTATTTTAAATGTATGTATGTATTGCCTGCATGTAGGTAAGTGCACCTATGTTGTGCAATGCCCTCGGAGGGAGAGGAGGCTGTCGGATCTCCTGGAACTGGAGTTATGGACAGTTGTTAGCTGCCATGTGGGTGCTGGGATTCAAACCTGGGTCTTTTGGAAGAACAGTCAGTGTTCTTAACCGCGAGTCATCTCGGCAAGCCCCTTACATTGCTTTTTTATGTTTCTCAGGCTGTATGTGCTCATCTTTTCATCTTTTATACATCTTATAAAAGCTCTATCTTTTCCATAAATTTATTTTTTAGTAGGAATTGTTTTACTGAGTGATGACATATGTAATAATTTTTGTTTATTCACTGGGGACATTTTTCTGGTGAGTTTTCGCTTTGTATCTTGCTCTGTGCTGATTATTTAATATTTTAATATCTTGAGTTCTTTCCGGACTGGCAATTTGTCAGATTCATATAATGGTCCTAGCTATGTCCCAAGCCACAAAGAAATTCCCAGTTTTCTTATTCAAAGGGTTAAATGTACGTTCGTCTAGGTTTTATTGGTGTTTATACAGCAGAAACCGGAAGCATTATAGTTGTTAAAGATAAACACTATGTCCGTATCTCCCTCGCCCTCCCCCAGTAAAACAAAAGTACACCCATCTGTTTTCTCATTCAGCATGCCTTTCTTCTTTGCTGTTGTAAATTGGACTGGGAAAGTTCGTGTCACTGTGCACTGACCCTGTTTCTGTTTTTGTATATGAAAGATGCTAATCTTCCCTTCGGTATGTGCCTTTTACTGTGAAGCACTGGTTGGATTTGTGGTCAAACAGTGCTTTCCTATCTGACTCGTATTGCTGTTGGCATCCGTTATTCATGGGCAGATCTCTTCAGTCGTTAGAAAGGTGCTTGCTTTTGTTTTTAGTCAAACAGTGCTTTCCTATCTGACTCGTATTGCTATTGGCATCCACTATTCATGGGCAGATCTCTTCAGTCATTAGTGCTTTCCTATCTGACTTGTATTGCTGTTGGCATCCACTATTCATGGGCAGATCTCTTCAGTCGTTAGAAAGGTGCTTGCTTTTGTTTTTATTGTTTTGAAATGATGACCAGAGAAGTTGTTAGGGAATTCATGATGCTTGCCATTTTTATCTCTAGGTATTTTACTGAAGGGACTGTCCTTGCACACTATGCGGATGTCTTGGGTCTTTTGCTTAGATTGCGGCAGATTTGTTGTCACACTCAACTTCTTACAAGTGCAGTATCTTCAAGTAGTCTCTCCGGTAAGGAAATATGATTGTTTCTTACTATTACATTTGCTAGATATTAAATCAGGACAAATTTTTATATGGCTTGAATTTGGTCTGTGGTTTTTTTACACATCATTTCAGTTAAGAATTTTTTAATGAATGAAATCAATGTGGTCTTCACAGGATTTCTAATGATAAACACCCTTAGATGAAAAGTCAAATTGGACCTGCCTTGTACTTTGTGCTAGTGTGGGAAGATATTATGATGCTTCTTTGTAAGGTATATTATGTGAATTAGCTGTTATTTCATCTGAATTTTTCTTAAAATTCCAAATTTATGCCCTGCTTTTGCAAATGACAGAAGAAAGATGAAATACACTATTCATCAAACTTTTCCTTATAACTAGTCTAGCTACAAGTTTTGTTCTGAAATTAATTTTCAGCCTTTTATTTTTTTAGGCAATGATACACCAGAAGAACTGAGAAAGAAGTTAATAGGGAAGATGAAGTTAATTCTGAGCTCAGGTTCTGATGAAGAGTGTGCAATCTGCTTGGATTCTTTAACACTGCCTGTGATAACACATTGTGCACATGTATTCTGTAAACCTTGTATTTGCCAGGTCATTCAGAGTGAACAGGTTAGTTTGTTCTTCATTATAGAGTCAGCATTTGATAAAGTGATGTACCTTTTTTGGTGTAATAAAAACCCAAGTTCAGGGGAGAATAAGGAGTCTTACACTTGAATTTAGTAACGCATCTTTCATGGCTATTTGGTTCAGAATTGTAATAGGTGTTAGATTTATCAAATACACCGAGAAAAGGTCCTATTATATATGTATATATATATATTTATGCCCAATAAATGCATTGATAAAGTGAGGCACAAAGAAATTTTAAATATTTTAGTACCTATACAAACTGCTTTTTAAAATTATTTAATAACCACATAATTAGAAGAAGCATTTCATTACAACAGCATTGACATATTCAATAACAATTTCCTGAGTTAAGATGCATCTCTTTCAAAGTTGGCTTAAATTTTTAGGTTTACAGTTGAATTAATACAGTTATACAATATTGTACT
>NW_008350949.1:675609-676360 GCF_000622305.1 Nannospalax galili
TAATTTTTTTTATACCCACTTCCCAGGTAGCACCCTCCCATAGCCTCCCTCCCTCCACTAGAGCTGTTACACTCTGATATCACTGCTACTGTCCGCTGTGTTGTTGGCACCCCAGCCATTCCCCACTACTTGCCCTTCTGGTGAATCTAGTCATCCTGTCTAGAGGCCTTTGTTTTAGAAGGGTCAGCTGTTCCTCATCTAGCAGTAATCAGTTGTCAATATTCCTTTAGATAAGATTGGGGTCTGCTGTTCATTTTCGCAGTTCTATGCTGGGTTACTATCTGGGAGTTCGTTTGGCCACCCTGGCCAACAACTCAAAAGAAGGTATCGCCTTTCTGGCATTGTTGCTTGTTATGTAGCCTTTAGCTATACATATGGACTCTTAAAAAATTATATTGGCCCCTTTAATCTTTGGTTATACTTTCCTTCTGGGTGTTTAAGGCCATAGGGTTGGTCAAGATAAACTAATTTATTTTTATGCTTAAGGTCGTTGGAGGATCTGTTCCCCAGGGGTCACATGGGCTTGTGAGGAGCCCCTGGAACCTTGCTTTTACCAGTTTTGCCTATGTGAAGATGAGTCAAAGGTCCTGCTCGACCATGATTGGCTTCACTTGGAAGCATGGAGGAAATGATTCCTCTGTGTTGACCCTCTTCTTTGTAGACTGGACACTGGTACAAATCCATCTGGTGGGGTCTCCTGGGCCTACTTGATCAAGAGGACAGGTGACCCACCACCATTATAGGACATTTT
>NW_008350949.1:676909-678572 GCF_000622305.1 Nannospalax galili
CCTTTCTCCTATGGTCCTACCTCTCTTGAACTCCTTCTTTCCCTTTATCTCTTAGGTTCCTTGTATACCCTTCCTTCTACCCTCCCTTAAACTAACCAAATTTTTATCCATATCTCCCTTATTAAGGCCTGTTTCCTACTGTTCTTCTCTTTCAAGTTCTTTCTTTTCCTTTACCTCCCTGTTTTTTTTCCATTATCCTGGTTCCTGTAGTTATGTCTGGTTGCATACTTATTTGTCAGAGTCTGGTTCTAGGAACCACATATGAGGGAGAACATATATAGATTTTTTTTTTCTGAGTCTCTGTTATGTCACTTAGTATAACAGTTCCTAGTTCCATCCATTTACCTGCACATTTCATGATTTCATCTTTCTTTACTGTTGAGTAAAACTCCTTTGGATAAAAATGAACCATGTTTTCATTATCCACTCATCCATTGAGGGACACTCAGGTTGCTTCCATCTCTTAGCTATTGTGAAAAGAGTAGCAACAAACATGGATGTACAAGTGTCTCTGCAATAGGATGAGTTCTTTGGGTATATGCCAAGGAGTGGTATAACTGGGTCAAATGGTAGGTTCATTTGTAGTTTTTTAAGAGTTCTCCCCACTGCTTTCCATAGGGGTTGAACCAGTTTGCAGCCCCACCAGCAGTGGATGAGTGTTCCCCTTTCCCCACATCTTCTCCAACATTTGGTATCATTTGTTTTTTTGATCTTAGCCAGTCTGACTGGGGTAAGGTGAAATCTTAAAGTGGTTTTAATTTACATTTCCCTAAGAATTAGTGATGTTGAACATCTTTTAAGAAGTTTCATAGCCATCTTTACTTCTTCTTTTGAAAACGTTCTGTTCAGCTCCTTAGCCCATCTTTCAATTGGGTTGCTTCTTGTCTTGGGTCTCTGTTTTTTAAGTTCGTTATATATTCTGGTAATTAAACCTCTATCAGATGTATCGCTGGTGAAGATTTTCTCCCATTCTGTGCATTTTCTCCTCGCTTCCCTGGCTGCCTCCTTTGAAGTACAGAAGCTTTTTAGTTTAATGAGGTCTCATTTCTTAATTCTTGCCCTGGTTTCCTGAGCAATTGATGTCCGGTTTAGAACATCCTTTCCTATGCCCATATCTTGTAGATTTTTCCCAATGTTTTCTTCTAACAGTTTCAGAGTTTCAGGCTTTACATTGAGGTCTTTGAGCCATTTGAAATTGACTTTGGTGCAGGGTGAAAGATAGGGGTTTAGTTTCATTCTTATGCAGGTGGAGATCCAGTTTTGCCCGCATCATTTGCTGAAAATTGCATTTACTCATATTTGGGTCTTCAGTTGCATTCTGTTGGTCTATGGGTCTATTTTTGTGCCAGTACCATGTTGTTTTTATGACTATAGCTCTGTAATACAGCTTGAAATCTGGTATAATGATCCCCCCGGCATTGCTCTTAGTGCTCAAGGTTGTTTTAGCTCTCTGAGGTCTTTTGTGCTTCCATATGGATCTTAGGATTGTTTTTTCCAATTCTGTAAAAAATATCATGGGGATTTGATTTGGCATTGCATTGAGTCTATGGAATGACTTTTGGTAGGATGGTCATTTTCACAATATGAATTCTTCCAATCCATGAGCATGGGAGGTCTTTCCATCTTCTGATGTCTTCCTCAATTTCTTTAAGATTTAAATTTT
>NW_008350949.1:678710-678877 GCF_000622305.1 Nannospalax galili
TTGGTGTCCTGTAGATATCATATCATCTGCAAAAAGAGATAATTTCATCTCTTCTTTTCCAATCTTCACTCCTTTAATATCCTTCTCTTGTCTTACTGCTCTTGCAAGAGCTTCACGTAATATGTTAAAGAGAAGTGGGGATAGTGGGCAGCCTTGTCTGGTTCCTG
>NW_008350949.1:679369-680741 GCF_000622305.1 Nannospalax galili
GTCTGGTAGAATTCTGCTGTAAATCCATCTGGTCCTGGGCTTTTTTTAGTCGGGAGGTTTTGTATTACTGTTTCAATTTCCTTATGTGCTATGGGTCTGTTTAAGCTGTTAATCTCGTCCTGGTTTAGTTTTGGTGATTCCCATGCCTTTACATACCCGTCCATTTCTTTTAGGTTTTCAAATTTAGTAGCATATAGGTATTTAAAGTATTCCCTTATAATGTTCTATATCTTTCTGGTTGTCTGTTGTGATGTCTCACCTTTCATCTCTGATTTTGTTGATTTGGAGGTGCTCTTTCTTTCTTTTTTTGTGTTATGGGTCTGTTTAAGCTGTTAATCTCTTCTTGGTTTAGTTTTGGTGGTTCCCATGCCTTTAGATATCCATAATTTCTTTTAGGTTTTCAAATTTTGTAGCACATAGGTTTTTAAAGTATTCCCTTATAATGATCTGGATATTTTTGGTGTCTGTTGTGATGGTTCATGTGTTCATATGGTGATTAGGGCTTTTTCGGGTGTTGATTGCAAGCTTTATTGCATTGTGGTCTGTTAGAATGCATGGAATTATTTCAATCTTTTTGTATTTGTTGAGGTTTGTTTTGTGCCCCAGTACATAGTCGATTTTGGAGAACGTTCCATGGATTTTGGAGAAGGTTCCATGTCCTTTGGTGCTTGGGTGGAATACTCAGTAGATGTCTGATAAATTCATTTGATATATGGTATTGTTTAATTCAGATGTCTCTCTGTTAACTCTCTGCCCTGTTGACCTAGTTAATGGAAACAGTGGTGTATTGAAGTCCCCTATTATTAATTGGTTGGGATTAATCTGAGTCTTAAAGTTCTGTAGTATTGTTTTTATGAAGTTGGGTGCACCAGAGTTTGGTGAATATATGTTCATGATTTAATATCTTCTTGATTCATTTTTCCTTTGATCAAAATGAAGTGGCCCTCTTTATCTCTTCTGATTAGTTTTAGTTTAAAGTCACTTTTGTCAGATATTAGAATTGGCAACGCCTGCTTTTTTCTTAGTGCCATTTGCTTGGTATATTTTTTCCATCCTTTCACTTTGAGATAGTGTCTGTCCCTGAAAGTGAGATGAGTTTCTTGCAGACAACAAAAAGATGGGTTTTGTTTCTTAATCCATTCACCTAATCTGCATCTTTTAACTGGAGAGTTCAGTCTACTAACATTTAAATTATTAATGAAAGATTGAGTATTGAGTCCTGTCATTTTTATTTCTGTTTTACATTCTTGATATAGCTGTACTTTTCCACAGTTATACCTTCATTGGATTTGTTTCTGTAATCCCTTGGGTATAGTCATTCCTTTCTTCAGCTCTTTGTATTGCTTCCAGAACTCTCTGAAAGGCTGGTTTT
>NW_008350949.1:681743-690441 GCF_000622305.1 Nannospalax galili
TTTTTTGAACTTTATGTGTCTTTGTGGTTTACTTTTTGGGCATGAAAAGCTGGTTCATCTAAGCTTCCAGTTCTCTCTTTCGATTTTATATTGGAGTGACCAGATTGCTTTTGTCTTCAGGAGTTCCCACAGAGGCCCAAGTCAGATCAGGATCAGATGCTCTCAGGTTTTCTCCCAAGGTCTGGATCCCTTCAGGAACCTTTTTGGCCTCAGGAATTTGGGGGTTGGACTGGACTGGGAGCCTGGCCCAGGAAAGATGCTGGTCTAGGGCAACTGGTGGCCGTACCACCTAGAGTTGCAAAGGCAATGGGGCAGGAAGAGGCCCCAAGGACTCCTGGGGGGCAACTGCATTAAGGAGCTGGGTTGGTTTTCTCCCAAGGTCTGGATCCCTTCAGGAACCTTTTTGGCCTCAGGAATTTGGGGGTTGGACTGGACTGGGAGCCTGGCCCAGGAAAGATGCTGGTCTAGGGCAACTGGTGGCCGTACCACCTAGAGTTGCAAAGGCAATGGGGCAGGAAGAGGCCCCAAGGACTCCTGGGGGGCAACTGCATTAAGGAGCTGGGTTGGTCTGGATGTAAAGAATCAGGAAGAGGAAAGGTCATCCCCAGTGTCCCAGAAAGAGGCTGGTGGGTGGTACAGGACCAGGGAAGCAGAGGAAGGTGAGCATGGGGCCAGGCCCAGAAGCATTGCTCCTGGGGCTGGAAGAAGGCACTATGTTGGTCTGGATGAAAAGGATCAGGAAGCAGTATTGGTTCCCCAGGTGTCTGGGGCCCCAAGACAAGGAATGGGACAGGACCCAAACTAGGAGAGACCCGTGGGGGAGATGGCAGGGTGAATGAGTCTGGGGAAGTCAAGGCTTGGAGGGCATGATAGACTTACCCTGGAGAGAGGCCTGCGTGTAGGAGAGAGGCCTGGGGCAGGTCTTTCAGGCCCAGGGAAGGAGAGTAAAAAAGTACTTTTTTAAAGAAGTAAAAGGCAACTTGAAGTTAATTTTAATAATATATTTTACTTTAATCCAATATATTTAAAATAAAAAGGGATTTGTATACTATATTACATGCTTTCTTAAAAACTAAGTTCAAAATCTGATGGTATTGTACTTTTATCACCTTAATCTGGTTTAGCCACATTTCAGAGGTTCAATTGGCACAGTTATTTGCCATATAGAATAAAGTAGGTATATATTTCCCATATCGTTTAAAGTAGGTATAGATTCTTTTGTGGAAATTTTTTGAATATAGTATTTTAAGCAGTCTTTCAGCTAATAAAATTTTTGTAAAAGTACATGTAGACAAATGTACAAATTGTACAGCTTGATCATGAAGTAAGCACATCCATTTGAACCACTGGCTTTATCTGTTAATCCTTCCCAGTCAATCGCTTTTCCCTCCCAAGAGGGATTCCATAGTGCTGATTTCTGATGTTTTAATATCAGAATCTTTCTCATTTCTATTGTTGTGGCATTGAGTATCCAGTTAAGATGAAACTTCATTTTATTAGATCTTAATACAAATGACCACAACAGATACTGCTTTGAATGAACTTGTAGTATTTACATATGGACTACTTTATAAGCTGTTACAAGCTTTATAAACTATTAGTTTTATAAACCATTAAGAAGGGTTTTTTTTTTTATTTTCTGAAGAGTTCCATATACTTTTAATCTATTAGAATTAAGAAATTGTTAGTCATGATTTTTTCTTTTTGATGTTTTTATGAGACAGATCTTTTTATGAGGCAGATCTTTTGATATTTTTAATTCACAACAAATGAGATTCAGTGCGTTGGGCTCTTGCTGCCAGTCAAGATAGCATACTATTGCTCCCTTGCTTCCTCCTTAAGCATGCCATTTACATCATTAGAATGTCCTTATCAGTTTGGAATTCAACAAATACAGGTTGATCTCAGGGCTGGAGAGATGGCTCTGCAGTTATTTGCTGTTCTTCCAAAAGACTTAGGTTCAATTCCCAGCACTCACATGGCAGCTAACAACTGTCCATAACTCCAGTTTCAGGGGCTCCGACAGCCTCTTCTGTCCTCTGCAGGCATTGCGCGACATGGGTGCATTTATATACGTGCAGGCAGTACATGCATACACATAAAATAAAAATAATAAATAAAAAAAACAAGTACAGGTTGATCTTAAGTGGATGAATGTAATAGAAAGCCTGAATAAAATGCTGGCCACGAGGGATATAGAATTTTCTGTATATTAAATTATTAAGGAAAATTAATATTTCTGTTCTTCTGATAAATGTGGTTCATTTTTTTTCTTACATAGCCACATGCTAAGTGCCCTTTATGCAGAAATAGTATACATGGAGATAATTTATTAGAATGTCCTCCAGAAGAATTGGCATGTGGCAATGAGAGAAAGTCTAATGTGGACTGGACGTCTAGCTCCAAGGTAAAGTGCACATGATATGTGTTTTAATGCTCTTCATCCTTACGTGAGAAAAGACTGCAACAAAATAGCAATTTCTACTTTTAATTCTTTTGACGCTACTGGTGTTTGTTTATTTTTAGTGGTAAAGTTAAGTTGCAAAGAAAGGGATTCAGATTATTACAGTGTTTTTTCAGTCTTCATTAAAATAATTTACTTTTGCCTTTCAGTTAAATTATACAGTCCTTTAATGAAAAAAATATTACAGGTTTGTTTAGTGCATGTATATTATCTGAACCCCATTGAAATATACAATTAGTGGGTGATAATAAAGTTTTGAAGATTAAGTTGTACTTACCAACTGAAACGGAATCTAATGAATATCATAATTTTTTTCAGATTAATGCTCTGATGCACGCTTTGATTGACTTACGGACAAAGAATCCCAACATAAAAAGTTTAGTTGTTTCTCAGTTTACCACATTCCTATCTTTAATAGAAACACCACTTAAGTAAGTTACAGTGTTTTTTCCTTCAATTAGAAGAATTTTATATATGTGTTGATTTGATAGTAGTAAACAAAACAATATTTTAATGTTTTACCAGTTCTAGTCATTTCACAACTATCCCAAATGATATTCGGAGTTAACAACAGAATTTTTCCTGAGCATAACATTTTAAAGATCAAGTCCTGAAATAATTGACAGTGCCTGGTGATTATTATATTGAGAAATGAATAAATAAATGTGTAGCTTGCTGTGAAAATGCTTACTTAGCTTGGGTTTGAGTGTTGCTTACACATAACCACATAAATGAGTGAAAGAATTTAAGATTTGTAGCTATTTAATAGTTTTTATGGTATACTGTAACCTATCTCTTCTTTTCCCCATTAGAGCTTCAGGATTTGTGTTTACTCGTTTGGATGGTTCCATGGCCCAAAAGAAAAGAGTTGAATCAATTCAGTGTTTTCAAAACACTGAAGCAGGATCTCCGACTATAATGCTGTTGTCCTTAAAAGCAGGTGGAGTTGGTTTGAATCTTTGTGCAGCTTCTCGAGTATTTTTAATGGATCCAGTAAGTAGTTTTGTAGACTTTTCAAAATATTACTCCCTAAAAAACAGAACAACAAAAACTGTAGTTATAACCAATTGTGACATTTGAAGGCCCTCTCTGAAGTATTTTGCATCTGTTCTTAAAACAACTCTGTGAAGAAGATAGCATTATTACCCCTATTTTACAGATGAGGAAATTGGTGCACAGAAAGTAAGCAATTTTCTCAATATAATATGTAAAACTAGTCAGATTCTGTAAAAAGTTTTTTTTTTAAATTTATGTGTATGTGTGTGAACCTCCATGAGTATTGTTTGCAAGAGCCCACAGAGTCCAGAAGAGGGCCTTGAACCCCTGAAACTGGAGTTACAGGCCATTGTGGGCTACCTTTGGATGCTGGTAACCAAACCTAGGTTCTCCGTGAGAGCAGTAAGTGCTCTTAACTATTGAGCCATTACTCTGGCCCCAGAATCTGTATTCTAGAGTACTGTTACCCTGTTCATTTTTAGTCTGTTGTCTACAAAAGTGTCTATCAGTTATAATGCTTTTATGGTTCAGTAAGCCAGCAAATTAATGAGTTCTTGCTTTGTGTTGGGAATCTGACTGCAAAGTAGCCAAAGTGGCTACTGTCATAGTGCTGGTGTTGTCAACCTCTAATTTGCCAAAAAGGTTAAATGCAGTTTTAAACCTCTGTCCTTAGAGATTTAGGAGTCTCTAAGAAACTAAACATACATGATAGCTGATGCAGGTGGAAGTGGGCCAGGGTCCAATTTGTGAAAGGAATGGTATTGCCAGGATGTTCTGGATAAGTTTTAGTAGCTAATATAGCACAGTCACTTGTGATTATACAGGAGAAGCCTAGAGGTAAAGGAGCCAGAATTCACTCCACACTTGTGCTTCTAAAACCAGACAGTCTGAAGCTGTTTGGTTTTAGGAGTAAAGCTGTGGCCATTCAACAGCGTATTGTTCAGAATGTACAGTGGGGCTCTTTGGGTTTAAGAACCATGAGCTGATTTCAATTTCTAATTTGATTAGTATACTGTGTGGGCTCGAGCAGTCCTGGACAGTTGCTGTGCATTTATAGATTTAAGATTTGTATTTTTAGCCTGTTACTTGGGATTAGAGGATTTATGACATAGAGAAATTTTACTGGTGTAAAGATTTTAGTTACTCTGGTAAGGATTCTTAGCTTCACGCATGTAACATGCAAGCACCATTACTTTTTTATTAAAAAAAAAAAATTCTCAATTGTAGATAACCTTTCCAATAAAGAAGGGATATGCCGAGAGTCATATTTTGGCCTTCATGGGTACAAATCATGGATGGCAGTGGTCTGAATATGTCTTACTGCTGTGGGTCAAGTATTAAATCTTTGTTAAAATTTATGATTTTTTTTTTGAACTTATAGATTGTGCCATATTAACTAACCCAGTGATAATATGACATCTAATTTTTTAAAAAAAAGTCTCAAATTATTTTGTTTTTAAGTTGACAAAACACTCAGAGTTTAAAAAACAATGTCAGAATGTTTTAACACTTTTGTAGTAAATTGATTTTCTTTGAACATGCTACACTTTTTAATATCAGAACTTTAAAGCAAAAATCAAGTCCCAGGAAAATAAAATTCAATTTTTAAAATTTCATGACAATCTTTTACATATTCCTAGACCGTCCTTAAGAGCTAGGGTAATATTTTAAAGGACATCATGAGTTCCTTGCTGAATCTGCTTGCTTCCTTAAGCATTACATGTGAGAATGAGAGCTATAAGTTTTATATTATGACATAATTTGGATTTCTGGTAACTAGATATATATCACCAGCTTGTTACTAGATTCCTGGATAAAATATAGGCAATTGAAAGACAATTTGATTTTTGCCTCCTGGTGTAATAATTTTAAAATGTCTGGAAAATACAAAATATTAGTAAAATTTTTAGAAGATCATAAGCTAAGTATATCCTGAAGTCTAACTCCTGTACTAAAAAAACACAAAATTCAATTCATTAGCAAACTAATTAGTAAAATTGTCTCTTAGAGAAATTAAACATACATCATAGCTGATTAAATGCAAATTCTTCAGGGGAACCTAAAAGAGAAGAAAATTAACAGCCTAAGCATGACTACTATAAACTGCATCTCCATATGAATCTGATTTTATTTCTGTTTTCAGCTAGTACTTGCTGTGTAAATGTACCTTTTCTCCCCAAATACTGTTTTCAGGTTTTCCCTTTGGATTGTGTGAATGTATGTGGACATGTGGACGTAGTTGTGTGTGTGCAAGGCCAGAGAAGGTTCTTCCTCTTACTACACTTTACCTTATTCCACTGACACAGGATCTCACTAAACCTGAAGCTCCCTGGTTTTTCTAGGTTGGCTGGCCAGTAAGCTTTTGGAATCCACTTGTCTCTGTTCTGTCAACTCTGGGGTTACAAGCACATGTGGTCATGCCCAGCATCTCTGTGGGTCCTGGGGATTCGAACTCAAGTCCTCGTGGTTGAACAGCAAAGTACTGTTACAACTGAATAGCCCCCTCTGCATTCAGTTTTAGAAATTTTCAAATTTAATTTTTTTAATTGATATTTTATGTGCATGCATAAGGGATATACATAAGGAATGCGAAACAGTGCTTCAGACCACCTGGAGGTGGAGTCAGAAACAGTTGTGAGCTGCCTGCGGGGGCTGCTAGTAACTGGACTCGAGTTGCTGAAAGAACAGCAAGTGCTCTCTTAACCACTGAGCTGTCTCTTCAGCATCCAAATTTATTGATTTATTTATTGGTTGATTGATTGGTTTTTTATTTATTTATTTATTTTGAAACAGGGTCTGTCCATGTTTCACTGGCTGGAATGTTAACTCACTGAGATTAAATATTCTTGAAAATTCACATTTTTTTCATATATGTGTGTGTGTGTGTGTGTGTGTGTGTGTGTGTATGTGTGTATGCATGCACTCATTACAGCTTTAACATACTCAGTAACAGTTTCCAGAGCAAAGATACATCTCCTTCAAAGAATGAGTTTTTATCCTTTAAAAAAGATCTCCATTTCATTTAAAAATATAGTTTCTTACAGAAAGACTCATTATTTTTGCTAATAACACTGAGATATTAGCACATGCATCTCTAATCTGTATGTATCTGATTATTACTATTCATAATCGGATGCACTCGGATCCTTGATTTTTAAATCATTTGACGACTACTACCTCTTCAAAAAAAGAACTTTTTTGTTGGTTGGTTGGTTTTGAGACAGGGTCTACCCTGTAGCCCCACCTGGCCTGGAATTCACTATGTAAACCAGGCTGATTTTTATTTCACAGAGATCAGCTTACTTCTGCCTCCTGAGTGCTGAGGCTAAAGGCATGCACTACCATGCCCGGCCTTTAGCTCATTTTTATTCTTATTTTATTTATTTACTTTTTTTACTTTTTTTTTTGGTCTTTTTGAGACAGGGTCTCCCTGTAGCCCCAGCTGTCCTGGAACTCACTATGTAGACCAGGCTGGTCTTGAACTCACAGAGATCCACTTGCCTCTGTCTCCCAAGTGCTGGGATTAAAGGCGAGCGCCACCATGCCTGGCTTTTAACTCATTTTTAAAGTAAAGCTTATTTCATACACAGATAAAGTGTAAAATTATTTTTAGGTTTTTTGACTACTCTTGAAACTTCTTTTTTGCACTTTTATTTCCTAAATGGAGGAAAGCAGGAAAAAAGAAAAAACAAACAAAAAACAAAGACCAGCATAAGGGAGAAAACATTTATTTTAATACAGGCCTAAGAATTTCACATCTTTTCTGTTGTAAATTAAGTCATCTGAGAGAATGTATAAATTTTCTTTGCTCTGTTAAGTATACATGATCCATTTTACAATGAAAAAACATCAAATTATTTTGATTAATCAACAGGTCTTTATATTGAGTATCAGTATATAGGTCAGTCCTATAGGTTGAACATTCCTAATCTGAAATGCTCTACAGTCTGGATCTGTTTGATGACTGACACAACCTTCAAAAAGTTTAGAATTGGGGATTTTTAGATTAGTGAACCTATAGTCTATGCAGACATTCCAAAATCTTAACAACTCTGGAATTTTAAATACACCGCTAGTCCTAAGGATTTCAGCCAAGATCCTCAACCTCTTAGAAGGAGAGTGAAATAACCTGGAGAAAATGCCTGCCTGCCATCATAGTGATTGGGGAAATAGGGGCTTTTCCTCCTGGTACATTTGTGATGTTAGTATTTGAATTCAGTCAGAAAAAAAATAAATGCATAATACTGAGATGAAATGACTAACATAGAACCTGCAGGGCAATAGTAAAGCCATTGCTGTCCTTGCTAGGCCTGGAATCCTGCTGCTGAAGACCAGTGCTTTGACAGATGCCATAGACTTGGCCAGAAGCAAGAAGTTATCATCACAAAAGTGAGCTTTTTAAGTTACCTATTTTAAGATTGCTAACTTTGTAAAAGTAACTCAGGTAATGCATGAATACATTGTAATTGAAGTAGATCGATGGAGAACAAAATTAACGCTCGCCTTTTTTCCTCCTTCATGAAAAGTTTAAAACATGTTGTTCTGAGGTCCCTCCCTTTCTTTCTGGTTTTTTGAGACAGGGTCTACACTATGTAGCCCTGGCTGGCCTTGAACTCACTATGTAGACTGTGTCGACTCCACTATGTAGTCCTATAGGCCTTGAACTCACAGAGATCTGCCTGCCTCTGCCTCCCAAGTGCCAAAATTAAAGATGTGCACCACCATGCCCGGCCTTTAGTCATATATTCTTCTATATACATCTCCATGTTAAAAAAATATTTTACAGATAATTGAGATTCTACTTGATTATTTTAAAACAATCTTTTTCCTTAAACGTATGCATTGAAGACTTACTTTATAAATTCATTTGATGACTGACACAGCCTTCAATGCTTAAAAAATGTGCCCCAATAAACCATTTTAACCTTATTTTAGAAGAGATCATGTGCATTCAGGATGGTATAACCTTTGGTAGGCCTTATTTTATGCACACATTTCATTTGCATTAGATACACTCACATTGTACAATCACCATCACCATCCATCTGCAGAACGTTTCTGTTGTGCCAAACAGAAGGAAACCCTCTATATTCATTAAACAGTAACTCCTCATTCCTCTCCACCCAGCCCCTCACAACACTATTTCTGCTCTGTCTCTGAATTCAAGTCCTTTACAGATCCATTCTGACTAGTAGTTGCATAAAAGATACATCATAATTTATTTAACCAGTCTGCATT
>NW_008350949.1:690655-727671 GCF_000622305.1 Nannospalax galili
TATATAAAACTGTAGTTGTTGAGCTTTTCTAACATACACCACAATGTAATTCAGTGTATAATTTATAGTATAATCAGTCTTTTTCACTGATGATGGGACTGTCAATGTAAATGAAGGTGCCAAGCATGCCATTATTATTTTAGTGTAGGAGCCCTCAATTTTTGTTAGTGCTATAAGAATGGATGTACAGAATGTTAGTGCATGCCTTTAATCCCAGCACTTGGGAGGCAGAGGCAGGTGGATTTCTGTGAGGTAGAGGCCAGTCAGGCATACATAGCAAGTTCCAGGCAGCTGGGGCTATAGGGAGACCCTGTCTCAAAAAGACCAAAAAAAAGAACTATATCGCTTAGATTTACTAAATTTATATGAGAGCTGTCATCTCTAGCAGTATTTCCATACAGTAACATATAGTATGTTTGTATAGATCTTTTGTATTTCAATAAAGGTTTATAGTACAACTTTTATTTCAGTAATTAAAACTTTTTATAGTTTTTGGGGGAATACTTTTATTATTTCACATTAAATGTTTCCTTAGGAAGTTTCTGGTAAAAATCCTTAGTAAGGTTTGGACATGACTTTTATTCCTAGATTACTGTTTTTTTGTTAATATTTTCAAAAATCTTGTAAGAAATGTTAAATTTTATCAAGTACTTCTTAAACATGTCTTAAGAAGGTGACATTGAACTCTCTGGTTTTTAAAAAAGGGTTTCATATTTGGAAAGTCTTATTTGACTCATTTAATAGAATGTTAAATTCATTTTGCTAATATTCTATGAGGAAGGGAAGCAATGCTCAGCTCAAGTATAATATGTTCTAAATATCCTCACTGTATATTGAGAAAAAGAGAGGAATTAAAACATATTATCTCATTTTTGAAATGTAATGCTTGTAAAAATACAAATTCCTTTAGTGGTGATAATATATTACCTTTTTCATCATGTCTCAATTTTTTTCTGATTTTAGTGGACAATGTAATTTTAGCATATTTGTCCTTCATAGATCTCAGAAGTAAGTTTTTCTTAGTAGAGCTTTTTTTTCCTTTTTTTTTTTTTTTGGTCTTTTTGAGACAGGGTCTCCCTGTAGCCCCAGCTGTCCTGGAACTCACTATGTAGACCAGGCTGGCCTTGAACGCACAGAGATCCGCCTGCCTCTGCCTCCCAAGTGCTGGGATTAAAGGTGTGCACCACCACGCCCGACTAGTAGAGCATTTTTTAAAGATTAAAAAATTTTATTGTTACCTGAAAAATGCTTAACCAACTTCTCTTTTCTTTTTAAAGTTCATTGTGAAGGATTCTGTTGAAGAAAATATGTTGAAAATACAAAACACAAAAAGAGAACTTGCAGCCGGAGCTTTTGGAACCAAAAAAACCGATGCTAATGACATGAAGCAAGCGAAAATCAATGAGATCAGAACTTTAATTGACCTGTAACTTGGGGGACTTCTGTGAGGTCAGCTTGATCAGATACCTAAGTTTTGGATTTGAGACGCATTTAAGAGCGAAATGTAAAGAGTATTCCTTCTAAAAGGGACATATTTTATATTAGTAAAGAGGTGTTACACAAAATCTCCTCTATTATGAACCTATTTTTAATGATACTTCAGATAGCAATAAAGCTCCATTGTACACTGTGGCCTAAAATAAGTTCTTTGGGAAAGTTATTCAACTTTTCATAGTATCTGTGCTGAGTATTTTCATATATCTTCTAAGTACTCAGCTTTTTCATACTTCAACTAAGGTCAAAGCTTTTATACTTTTGACCAATAGTTTTTTTGTTTTTTTTTTTTTTTTTCTATTTTGGAAATACTTGGTTATTTTCCAAAGCCTCTGATTTATGATTCAGTGGATCTGTAGGCCTTATAAATCATTAACAAACATATATGCAGACTATTAAGAGAGATTGACTTTATTGGACTTTCAAAAACTTATTTGCATTCCAAAACCAAACGTTAAATGAGAGACCAAAGTTCAGGTGATCAAGTTACTTACAATTTTTTTTGTAGCTTCATTGAGAGATAATTTAGATGCTACTTGAATTCTATCTTCACAAAAATATTAGGGACCGTATCAGCATTGTTTGTCCATTTTAGTCAGGTGGTACTACATTATTTAAATGTAATGATATTAACACAGGGTGTAAATACAGTCTGTAGGGGCGAGGAAACCAGACCTACCCAATTTGATTTGAATGCTTAAATTATGAAATTTAAATAGATATTTCTATAAATACTTTTTATTTATGTAGGTTTTTGGGAAGTAACTATAAATTTTTATAATTCAGAGGACTACTACTATATGTGAGAGGTGGTAAATTGGATGGAAGCTGAGCTGATGACTTCCAAAGTCATTTCAACTCTAAAGAACATCTTAATCCTGAGTATAAAAATTCATGTATGTTTAGAATCAGAATTTTGGATTTTCCTTTACCCTTTTTTTGTTAATAAGAAAACTATTTGCCACAGTATAGATGACTTTTGGGGTCATATTTAAAACTAATAAGCAATCAGGGGAGGTCATCAGTGGTTTCATTTCCCTGAGGGATTTTCCTTTGTAATCCATAGTAGTAGTAAGAAAGGGTTCATGCTGTATGACAGACAGAAGAACATTTGAGATTTCCTGTTTACTTTAGAAGAGACTTGCCTGAAAGAGCTTAGAAACAGCATTGTTATAAGGTACCCATCTAAGGTATGTGCCAGATATCTTACCCACTAAGTCCTCTCCAACCTGTTCTTGTTCTAAGGGAACAGCAGATAAGCTTACAAGAATCTTCCCAATACTGTTTCTCAGAAGGTGAGACAGGGATTAGTTTTCATCAAGACTTTTCTACAGATGAAAGTGGAATAAATTGGGACTGGCCTGCTAGGATTAGGAGCCCTGGGGAAAATGTTACCATGTAGTTCACACAAAACAGATTGATTGAACTCCCATTAAATATGGTATTATAGTTATGTAGGTACCCATACTCCATTGAGATAAAAGTATAAACAGATTTTGGACAAAACAAAAAATGTAGCACAGTCTTCTCAATCACAAAGGTGTAAACCCTTTCAAACTCACTGTAATTGAAGGCAGTTTCCTTCTTACCCAAACCATGAGAGAGTTGGCTTTACAACACGTATCGTTTGTCAAGTGATTTAGAAAATACCTTTTTGTTTTTGTAGCATATCAAATGGTGTTAAATTAAAAAGTCAGTTTATCCTAAGACATACAAGCCATTGGAATGAAAAAACTTCACATTATGCTATGCTGTTAATTCTGTTTTATTGCTGCATAGAATAGTAGCTTACAAATACACTGAAAACACTGTGTTTCCAGTTATGGTTCAAACTGAATTTTGTGTTTCAGACTGAATTTTGCTTTAAATTTAAAAATAAAAACCTCAAAAATATGTTATCTTCCTTGGTGTCATAATTTGGTGACTATATTTAAACAGAAATCATCAAATCTCATGTCTGTAAAGATGTTTATGTTGAACAGTTTTTTATTGAATCATATTAAAATATTCTAACAATTCCCTCTTGCTCTCATCTTTTCGAGACAGGGTCTCACTGTAGCCCCAACTAACCTGGCACTTAGTATGTAGACCACTTCTTTTTCGAAATTAGTGTATGTATATTTAAAGCTTATTTAAAATACCTTGGTCGAAAACATTGTGTTGTGTTTAATTTCTTCATCTTAAGAACAAAAGTTGTGATAGTAACTGTATGTACTAAATAGAAAATAGCCCTACGTAGTTTATTACTGGTGAGCACCATTGTTCACAGGGGTGAAAACATCAGAGTATATTGATCGTCTCCTTAGAGGTCCTTTTATCTCTTACTCTAAGCTTTCAGGTTTTTGTGGGAATTTTTGTATTTTGAGCTGCCTAGAAAAGATTTTGAAAGATTTTTTTCAGTTTAATTGTGTGGCTTTGCATGGAAACGTTGGTACTTCAGTTAAGGCACCTTTGAAAGATCAAGGAAGAAAAAGAAATGTTAGCTGCTGGATGACATTGCAGCCATATGGTCTGACATACCTTTATGTTCTATGGTGACCTCACCGATTCTAATTCTAATGCTGGGTGACATTACAGCCATATAGTCTGACGTACCTTATGTTCTGTGGTAACCTCACCGTTTCTAATTCTAAAAGTTTTAATAGCTTTCACCAAATTCTCATTACATAAAAATCTAAACATTATGTAAGCTTTTTCACCTTGAATTTTATTTGTTATGCTGTTAAAAATAGGGAACAAAAGCTAGTAAATACAATCAAGAATGATACAACGTTGATTTTCCTTTCCCAAAATTTGATGTTTTTGAATCTTTTCTAATTTAAAAATATTTTCAGTATTACTGTTTCTTACATACTTTAGATTACATATTGCTTGGCCACAAAAATAAGATGGGATTCTGTTTATCTCAACCAAAAAGAAGCTAAAATAATCTAGAAGTCTTTGTAGCTATTAGAGCATCTGACACATGGAGGCACTTAAATCTTTGGTAAATGTTTCATGTACTGGAAGATCATAGGAATTCATTATCTACCCGTCCAAGGAATTTTTATTTCTGAAAGTCGTTTTATCACTAAAATTTTATAATCTAAAATAAATCCTTATGTTCTGGTGCTTTTGTAGCCAGCCTCTGAGGTATTTTCCCAGTCATTCTTGTCTGTAGGTATCCAAGCCCTTGTGTACTCTTTGATCTATACTGAATTGGAATGATCCAGGTAAGCCATGGGATAGTATAGAAAAGGCGACCATAAAGGCAGGGTCACAAAGCCATTGCAGCTTGTATCCAATTAAGTCTTGTTTGTTTCTATTCATATTCTGTTTTCTTCAGCAGAATTATTTGTGATAGCTTGTTTTAGTTTTAGAAGATTGTTTTTGACCTCACCCTGCGCTGTAGCTCGCTGTCCCATGCGGCCTAGATTTATTCCTTTTGGCGCCCTGCCTGGGTCACTGGTATTTAGGGTTACTGAATAAATCCGTAGATTCATTCACCTCTAAGTTTAATGAATTTTATTTTTGGTCTTTTTGAGACACAGTCTCCCTATAGCCCCAGCTAGCCTAGAGCTCACTATGTAGACCAGGCTGGCCTCAAGAGATCTGCCTGCCTCTGCCTCACAAATGTTGGGATCAAAGGCCTGTGCCACCACACCTGGCTAAGTTAAATAAATTTTTATTTGTATTGTTTGGGATAAAATAGTAGAAAGCATTGGGTCCAGTACTGACTGATAATTCTGAAAGCTGACAGACTGAAAATTCTGAAAGCTGACTGACTATATTCAGAGTGACAGTGAGCCTGTTAACTTTAAGGCTTCAGCAGTCTTGCTGAGTACTCACTGAGTATGTGACGACTAGATGACAGATTGACTCTGATCTCACTTTGCTCCATCGATCACAACTCCTGAAGAATAGTGGGTTTAAATCTCTTAAGTAACAATTTTTAAAGTATGTACCTGTGTGAAGCTTCATATGTTTTTGAAATGTGTGAAGCTTTAACATATTTTTGAAACAACAAATTTTGAAAAATTACTGATTTTTTTTTTCAAGGGGTGAGATAAGGGAGTACTTAATTAAACAACCAAGATCTGTCAATAAGTCTTTTATTTTTTACACAGTGTGTTACTGCAGGTAACCGTCAGATGACACACTGCAGTTTTCAAGTAGACAGAACTGAAAAAAAGCAATTCAGCATGCTGTCGTCATGGTGCATAGAAGACTGGTAAACTAAGACTAGTAGGTATGTTTACGAATCGTTCCACAGTGTATGAAAGGCTGCTGTTCTCTGAAGACAGAATTAGCCCTCTGACAGCGCTTGGACAACTGTAAACTGCAGGTCTGGTGAAGGGTAACAAGCAAGGAAGGGACAACGTCATGTCTTTTTTTGAAGGGAAATAGATTTGGAGACCAGTTCTATAACACTAAGTTGATACAGCCATCTCAATAGCTTAACATTGGGCCTCCTTTCCCATGTATGTTGGTAATTGGCAGAATTAAGTTTCTGAAACATTGGGTAATTAAGCCTAGGGTTAAAAACAAACAAACAAACCACTGTCCATGTAACAGAATTAGTACCTCACAACTTTTGCTCATTTCTCACCTACTGTCCTGCCATAGACCCTCTTGTGATGAGTTTTAGTGAAAGCCTCTTTAACAACTGAAGGACTTTTCAACCAGCTCTACATACTATCAGAAACAAGTGCCTAAGAAGTGGGTATGTCCACAGGAAAATGGCAGTGCTTCTACTGGAGGTAAGTGTCAAGTTTCCTCTTGATATTATCAAAAGAATCTGCTCCCATGTAATCAGCCTGGCCCTGTTCCCACCGTTCCTTCCGTTCTTCTGAGGACACAAAAGGTTGTGGTGTAGCTGGGACCTCCCCAAGGGACAGGTGTGACATGGCTCCTGAGACATGTTCCTAGAAAAGAGAGTATCATCAGAGGCACCTTAAGACCTGAAAATCTGAAGAACTTAAAGAATGCAGTAAATTGTACATGAGAAAAGCGAAAATGAATCATCATGCAAAAAACTGAAAAGCATTACATGAAACGAACAGAAAAGACACAAAACTACAAAGGCTATATGATTTTTTTTCCCTAAAAAATGAAGACTTCTTGACTCAGTGAAAACATTGGGAGAACAAAGCAATCAGGGTGTTTAAGTTCTGCATACCTTTCTACAGAAGCCACAAGAGAAAGCCAGTGTATAGGCCAAGTCTGAAAGCTGCAAACAGTTCAGTAGAAAGCGTAAGATGGATGACAGGGGAACACACGTCTCATGATAAATTCGTAATCCGTGTGGGCTTGGAAAGGTTGAGAACTTAAACAAAGCAATAGCTCAGGTGCTGTGCTTCTCAAACTACTTACCCAAAGAGGGACAATGCACACTCAAGTCATGTTATATAAGGAAAGCTAAGTGGTTTGAGGCTGTACCATTTTTTTCTGTCCAAGCTTTCATTTGGATTGCAAGTAGCATCTAGTAGCTTCTGTTAATTTGGTTAGTTTTAAACAATTGTTTCTGTTTCCCATCTTCGCCTTGATTTATAATTCTCAGCTCTTGCGGAAAGCATAGTATACGCAGCAGACCTACTCTGTGTTAATTTTGATTCTCACTACATATGGCTAGGCAATCAACTTCATGTGTATTATACAAGAATACCAATGCTGTCTTTCAAAACCTCTAAGATTAGTAAGTACTGGAATCTTCCTAGAGGAGGAAAGAATGTATTAAAAAGAGTGGCAGAACACCTTCTATACCTGTTTTTATTGGTATGTATTTAAATATATTGAAGCTCCAAGGACTTTAGGTATAGGATGTTACAGCCCAGGCAATACAAGGAAATCTGACATTAGATCAAGCCTGCCTTTGCCTTCCTTGCAACAGGTATGATAGAGATGATCTGCTATAGTCTTCTACTTCTATACAGGAACTTGAATTTATAGTGAACTTAAGAGAAAGATAGATCCCTGAGGCTGAGCTAGGTATACTGGAGCTAACGAGATAGTTGAACATTTAATTTAAAAATTAATTCTCCCTTCCCCTGGAGTAAAAGTGTTATACTTAATTTGGGGCTATAGAGAGATGTTTTAGGAAGGTCCATCTCAGATTTTCATAAGGATTATCTTTCAGACCTGGATTTGAGGCTCAGTTCTGTAACGGTAATCTGTTATATAACAAAACAAGTCACATGATTTTTTAAGCCTTAGGATTCTCTATAAAGGAGATATATTTGATGGAGTAATTGTTTGAGACAAGCGGAGTCCTACTGAGGACTTACTATATTGCCAGGCACTGCTCTGTGTGCTGTACAGTGTGTTTTCACGATCCCGATAAAGTACCGAACGGGAACAATGCTACTTTTCCCTTTCTCATGACTGTATTTTGGGTACTACTGAATAATTTACTCCGTTTGTTCTGTGTATCTTAATATGTAAAAGAACATTCTTCATCGTCTTCCAGTTCACCATGTAGGACAAACCTCAGAAAAGTACCTTTAAAATCAGAAAACATGCTAATGAAGGTTGATACTTTAAATGCTGTCCTGTCATCTGCCCCCCACAAAGGGGCTTCTTTTCAAGATCTTAGGACCACAAAAACAGGAAATCTGAAAGAGTCCTGGAGTATTTATTATGTATTCATATGACTGATTTTTCACATAAAACTCATTTTTCTAAGCAGATGACAAATATAAAATAGATATATTTAAGTGTTTGGAATTTCTACACCTTAAATGGAGGATTATCCTCTCCTACCCCATCTAGAGGTGGATCCCAGGGCCTTGCACATAAGCATTCGACTACAAAGCTACGTCCCAAGTCCGGGTATTCTCATAGATTTACTGCATTAGGGATAATCGCTGCGTCTTTTTATGATCAACTAAGGATTTTATAGTTATACAGTGCATGGATATATATAGAAAACCTCTAAAAACATAATGTTCTCAGATTTAATGAAACTTGCCACACAGTCTACTTTTGCTATTTCTGTGGGGTTATTTCTAAGCTCTGAGTGGTGTTGCTTTTTTCTACATAATTTTATCTATTTAAATAAAATACTACTAAACATTGCTGAACTCTGTTGATATGCCAAGTTTTTTTAAAGTGCAACACTAAATTTTGTGAAATAAAAGTACATAGAAACAGAACCCACCGTTAGATGTGAGCAGGTGTCTTTGATGAGACCAAATTGTTGAAGCAGTGGTAAGACACTGGTGGCAAAGATGTCCCACCACAGGTCCAGGAACTCCGGCTGAGTCATGGTGGGACCCTGGGATTCACTTCTGGCACTTTTTGTCTGGGGATCGTAAGTATAACTCCATGGTTTGATCCGTCCCAGGAAGTGAACAACTTTGGCACTTCCACCAAACCTGCCGAGTGAACACGTTTAAAGGGTCTGTGGGTTCTGAGCGGTAACAGGTCAGCGGTTACTGTGTAGTGTTAGCTGTGCACTTCTCACCGTACAGTAACAGCTGGAAAGAAAACTGACTTCGCTGTAAAGCTAGAAGGCACTTTTGAAACTACTCATTTGTGGGTAAATACACATAAAAATTAAAAAGCAGCTGTGGTTCAGTACAATTGAAACAAATTTGCTACTCAGAAAACATTGGTTATTACCCAGTAAAGTTGAAAATACCCATGCTCTACCACCCATACATAAGCTAGGCTCTTAGGCGCATTCCCTAAAGAAACTTGCTACATGTGCAGTGCCAGACATCACAATGTCAGAACAGCAGCACTGTGTCAACAGTCAAGCCAGACAGGTGGAGTTACTGAGCAGTAAGTACACGCTCCTCCCATCCTCCACAGAGGGTACATTTTCCCACCTGATGTTAACATTAGTTTGCCAAAGGAGGGCTAAAATATAATTACCTTTCAAACACCTGGTTGGTTCACCCTCTGAGAAGTTAAAACTACAGCCAGCAGACTCATGCTTTGTGTAGCCAAAGGAATTGGAAATGAGCTATCTGTCAAATCTGTGGCCTACTTCCAGTTTCATCTAGACAGAATCAGAGCTAGTCTTGCTGACCACCAAGAAGTAAAATATAGTAAATACGTGCTTACTGGGTAATGTGATATTTCAATACATATTGCATAATATTTAAATCAAGGTATAATCCTGTATTTCTTTCTGGTGAAAACTTTAAATCATTAGCTACAGTTACCCTACTATGCTATTTTCCCTCTTAACTTGAGTGGTTAGGTCTTTTTAAAACACTGCAGTTAGGGGCTGGAGAGATTTGCTCTGGTTAAGAACATGTACTGCTCTTGCAAAGGACCCGAGTTTAGTTGTGAGTTCCCATACTGGGTGACTCACAACCACCTGTAACTCCAGCTCCAGTGGATTCAACACACTTCTGCTTTCTGCGGTCACAGGATTCATGCACAAAGTCACATACGGACAGATACATATAATTAAAAAATAAAGCCAAGTGTGGTGGTGCATGCCTTGAAAGAAGCACTCAGGGGGCAGAAGCAGGTGGGTCTCTGTGAATTCAAGGCCAGGCTAGTCTACCTAGTTCCAGTCAGGCAAGCCAGGACTACATAGTGAGAAACAGTGAAAGTGAATGCAAGAGCAACATGAGGAAGCTAGGAGCCCTGAGAGCTCACAAACGCACATTACAGGACAGAGGTGTCAAGACAGAAGGGTATGACTTCAAGCTTCTGCAGTAGATAGGGTCAGGACAGCTATGCAGAATTCTGACAAATGGGTGAGCACCTGCGCACACAACCATGTGTCCCCAGTCACAGCAGAGAGGCGGCGATGCGTAAAGACAAAGGTAAACTGGAGTGTGGATCCTCAGTACTGGCTCAACGGTAAACCTGATGATTTTTTCTATGGGCATTCAGCATATTTTCAGCATGATGTGATGTACAGGCCAAATAATATAGACTATATAATATCTCCTATCTCCTGGTTTTGTAATGTTAGGAACCTGCTACGTAGCTATCATCTTGGAATTCACTCTGCTAGGTTCAGATTTTGTAAGGACATTGCTGAGAATAATATTCCTACTAGGTGGGCTTCAATTAACATGTTAAATGAAGCCAAGAAGACAGTTGTTCAAGGCCATAAAAGTATTAAGTGGCACAGATGGGATTTGGCAGTTTTGCCTAAGGCCTGAGCTTACTGTCCTGTGAGGGTAGCCGCAACTCAAATTATGAAAGATAAAGCTGAAAAGTAAACTTCCTTTCCAAGGCTGTTTACTCCAGTTTCTTCTGAAGATGAATACCTGATATCCCCAAGCTCTGTATTTTAAACATGTTCTTTCTCTCCCATCTTGACTTCCTTCCCTCCCTTTCCTCACAAGGATAGAAATCATAATGTCCTAATTTGTACACAGATAGTGCTGTTAACTGCATGGGCAACTGTTGCATCTTAGGCACTGTGTCCATTCGGTGTGTGTCCCAAAGAAGCTTTTGTCCATGCAGGAAGACAGGTCATATGCATAAAAATAAGTCATTGGTGCAAGCAGAGAAGCAAGTTAGTGCCACCAAGGCCATGCTGACATTTAGAACTATGAGAATTCTAAAGCAGCATAGGTGGGATTTTCAGAGGACTTTGCAGGAAGTGGAGATGAAATAGTGCTTGGGAAAGATGGGCAGAATTCAAGCAACCATCTTCAAGTGTTTCAGTGCTGGTGAGAGAACCTGTCTGTGATCTGATGCATGTGCACGTGTGTATTGGGGTGGTCATAGGCAGTGCCTCATCCCCACAGTATCTAAATCATGCCAGGATAGTGCATATAAGGATGGCAGGTCTCACGCCAGGGAGGTATCTTCCCATGTGGCCCATAGCCCTCCTCCAGAATGTTCACAACATGCCATTTGGAGACAGTCCACAGCATGCATTTCACTGTGGCTCAGGACTTGGGCTCCACATTCATGAATCCACATTTCAACATTCTTTAACCCTAAATTGTTAATATCTTTTGTGATGAAAGAAAGGATCTTTCTCCTTTGAAATATCTTACTGTCCTACCCTAACAAAGCAAAAACAAAACCCTGAATCCATTGAATAGTCCTTTTATGACAAAGCAGTCTTAGGAAATTCTTTGATAAACTTGTTTGGGGTAGACACTAAGATCTTAAGGGGCTCTGGGTATGTGTGAGATGCCATTTCTGCCCTCAGGCAAGGAACTTCTTGGGTACAAGGCGCCGCACCGTGACCCCAGATTTCTGCAACAGAACAAAACAAAATGTAGGCTTCGAGTGACTTTCCTAAAAGCTAATTTAGTAGATTATTTACGGGCAGAGCAGAAATGGCTAGTGAAGACTAAGTGTGAACAGTGTAGACGAGGGTAAAAGTGACACGAGGGCACACAGAGCTCGGGCAGAGGCTTCGGCCAAGATGTTCAGTTCAGGCTGCGGTCAGCCCTGTTTCTGTCCAGTAAGGAATGAGGATTCCTGGATGCTTTAGTATTTAGATGAGCTGCCACATAACATTTATACAAATGGACACTAGTGGGGAGCAAGAGAAAGAAAACACATAGTAGGGGCTCTTTCTAAGAAGAGCAGCCTGGTCTGGTCTAAACACAGGTAGTCTGTGTCAGACCAAGGGTCCCTGATGGGTGACAGGAGGGCAGGAGGAGTTGGAAAGGCAGTGGCTATGAGGAGAGTTGACTGAGGGACAGATAGGAAGGTGGGATGGAAGTGAGATAAACTTGGAGTTTTATGTAAGGCAGTCATCAGAGAATGTTCCTGGAAATCATGTAGAGCCATCTTGGTTTGCTATAAGGGGTACTTTGCCACAAAGTTTAGGTGTTTCTTCAACTAAATTACAATATACCAACTCAACAGCAAAGGAGCCTAAAGCATTTATTCTATAGTGTTTCATCATAACGCATTGCACACAAAAATATGAGCAGAAAGTCTCAAACACTAATCTGTTCTTTGTATCTTTCAATTAATTTGGATACAAGTTTCAGGTAATTTCTCATGCTTGCATTGTGGTCCCCGATGAATGATTTTAAAAATCATTTTCCATCATTTTAATTCACCCTTCAGTAATTTGAGGAAGTCCAAGAGAATCACATCAAAATAAGTAGGGGCAAGGTCATCCTTAGTCCTTCAAATTTGAGTGCGCGGCATGCAGAAAGGTGAGCCAGGGTATTCTGTGTTGTGTCTTCCACTAAAAGTATTAAGTAGGTATCAGAATATAAACCACCTGACTGAAAAAAAAATAACCAGTGGGTAGGAAAGGGACGTGTCAGAATACAAAGCTCAACTGACTTTTACTTAGAACAAAAATAGCCAGAAGGCTCACTGATGTACCCCAGATTTATCTACCAAATTATCAGCCAGGAACTTTTTGTAAGGTTTGGTACCTATCACAATTGTCCATAAATTACCAAGAGCCATTCATTCTGACCCAGCAAGGGGGATTTGTCTCAGCTTGCATACATTTCTTAAAATAAATGTTCTAATTTTAACTTGATAGAATATCTAAAGAGTCATCCAGATCACAAGACATAGTTTGACCCTAAGCCAGCAATAATACTGCTTATGTTAGCTGTTGAAATAATCCCTGTGACCTAATGTTACCAGAAGATCAGATAGAATTTTCATGACTAGTTTAGTAGCTGGTAACGTGGATAAGGCTACGGAGCTGTTTAGGACAGAAAGCAACTAGCCCAGGAGAGTACACCTAGGAGCAATTTAAGTTCTCACTGCATTTTTTATGTGCAATGTTCAGTTACATACCAAGAAAGTGAATGTGCTACTTGCATGCCATTTCTCCTGGAAACATGACAGTGATGCCAAGCATCCTCTTGCCCACTCCAGTGGCTCATACTCTGTCTCACTGCTCACTCGGACCTTTTCAGGCTCACACTTGAGAACTCAGCTGCACAACAACTCTTTCCCCACAAACAGACCACCTGTCCATTCTCACCAAAACCCTTCTCTCGAACCATCCACAATTTAAGTCAGGAGCTCATGCTCAGCCCTTGAGGAGTCTAGAATAAGACACAAGTTTGAGGGCAGTGTGGACTACATAGTGAGTTCAAGGCTATTCTGACCTACAGTATAAGACTGAGTCTCAAAAACAAACACCTGCATGCCCAAGAGGTGTAGTTAATCCTGTAGAGGAGAGGTGTGCCAAGGGAAGGGGCTGTGGGACACAGCAGTCCTGGCCCATCCTCAGCTGCTTCACAGCCACAAACAATATGACCAGCTAATAATTCCTTGCCCTGCAAGTGAATCCTCCCAATAGTGCCCTAGAAGATGGAACATCAGCTCTCAATAAGACAAACCTAGAAGAGCCCAGTCAATTACATTGCCCCTAGCTGGCTTCTCTTCAACAAGTAGGTCAGGGAAAGACTCAATGCCAGGACAGGAGGAAGGCTCTTCTAGGGTACCAAGTCATACTTTGCCTCTGCTGGCTGATGGCTCAATTATTCACTCAACCAAAACGTGTACCCACCTGCCAGCATTCATCTATACGCACATGCACCTGCACACCTGTGTATTCTGCTTGTCCTCATGTTTCTAAAGGTGAACTGTCCTGGCTCCCTACTGAGCCACCATCCCCACTTACACACTAGATCCCACCCCTTTCATCTACTCAACATCACTCGCATCCCTCAGTTCTCTGCATTATCCATGTCGCCCCTCTGGATGCCATTCTTGCTGATAAAAAAAAATATGCCATAATTCCTGCTTTCTTTACAGAACAATCACTACAACCCTGTTCCACCCAGCCACCATCTCCTTTTTCTGTTCCTCTTTGAAGCAGGGGCCTCAGAAGAAGTCGATATATACAACGTCTATTAGACAAACTTCAGCTGGCTCTCTTTACCACTAGATGCACCTGTGATGTTTCCACGCTGTGTCCAGGACCAGTTCTCAGCATCTAACACAGATGGTCTGTTCCTTTCACCTAGGACCATTTTCTTTGTATTGCTTTCTACAACACCATGTTTCCATGGGTTCCCCATTTCCTTTCTGTTCTGGGTCTCTTACCCTTTTCTCCTTACCTTCCTACCTCAGGGCTCAACCTTGGTTACGTTATTTTGTATCATGGCTATAAATATTTATATACTGGCAGCTCTCATAGTTTTGTCTCATTCAGATCTCTTCCCTGGACACCTGATTTTTTTAAATTAAATTTTACAGTTTCATACGTGTATATATTGTCTTGTGATTGCACTCACCACCAGCATCTCTTACCTCTCTTCCTCCTCTGTCCAGCCCCCTTCCCAATCTCCCACATTCCTGTATTTTTGTTATGCTTATGACCCACCGAGATTGATCAGGGCCGTGCCTTGGATTTGGAACTATCCACTGGGGCCTGGTGGTCTCCTCCGTGGGTACCCAACTAGAGACAGTGGCTCCCCACCCTCTCAGAACCTATCAGTAGCCAATAATTCATCAGTAAGGGATAGGGACCCATGACTGACCACTGACAGAGCCTGTCTTGTGTAAGCCCAAAGCAAGTAAGCACAGTTGCTGCGAGTTCCTGGTTACAGTGCCTGCGGCATGTCTAGAGAAGATGCCATTGCATAAGCCTTCTCCCTTTCTTCCAGCACGCACGCTCCTTCCGTCGCTTCTTTTGCAATGTCCTCTGAGCATGAGCGGTGAAGGCATAAAGGTCTCATTTAGGGTTCAATAATCTGTGATTACAGACCTCCCAAACTTCAGACATCGAACATCTAGTCCCCCAGTCTTTCCCACTTCAGGAAATGGAGCTCTAGTATCCTACAAACCCCAACCATCATATTTGAGAGGCCTCCTCGCTACCCCCAATATCTGATTTCAAAGGAAGCTGGAAAGCCTAGGTTTTATGTGAAATTCCTTTAAATTTTATTTGTGGTTCTGGGAATTAACACCTAACTTTTAAACAATGGCAAGTGAATTTAATAAGAAAATTCTGCATTGTAAAAATGAAACATATCTACGGAACAGATAAAGGTCTGAGATTTGAAAGAAAGGTATGTCTTCTAATCTCCCCACTTTTTCCTTCTGTGTCCTTTCTCCAGTTCAGATGTTAATTTTCACCCAAACTTCTGTCTCTGAAATCTCGTTCCTTATACTTTTTGCCTATGGCCAGAACAGTCTCTAAAGGGTGGTTTAGAGTATAGCAAAATGGACTGCTTAGCATGCTCGAGACCTTGGGTGGCGGGGTACAGAGAACCAGAGATAAACACTTAGAGATTAGGTCACATGGAGAAATGGGGCACCTGACATCCAACAGGTATCACCAGTGCCCAGAACAGGAACAAGGCGTCTGCAGTCGCCACTTGATTCCTCAGCACTCAGCCCATGATGGCGCTTCCCATGGGACAGGAGGCTGAGCACCTGAGCTGCTGCCACGTGGATTAGAGCTGAGTGTGTGGCACTGCACACACTCCAGGTGTGCTGAGTGCAGGAATGATAAGTAGGTCAACAAATAGCTGGAAAAGTGGCTTAAACAACCACAGACTTAGGATTTAGGTAAAGACGTAGGACAGTGAAAAGAAATGAAGTAGGAATGGTACAGCTTGGTGAGCAAGAGGCAAGGTGCCCCGGGACCAAGGGAAAATCAGCCAGCAACAAAAATGAATAGAATTTAGGGCATTATATGTTTGGATTCTTTCAGGGAAAGATTGCTTTTAAGTATGTTTGATAAGGACTTAGTCAATAAGCCAGATCCTTGAAAAAATGTGTGATTAGCCTCAGAAAAGTTTAAAGCAGTAAAATACAGGGAAAAAAAATTCTCATTTTTCTCTATGCTACGTCTCAGGTCATATTTAAACTGAAGTAAAAGAGTAAAATAAAAATATTTATATGGCTCAGCACTCAGGAGACAGAGGCAAGCAGATCTGGGGGTGGGGTAGCCTGGTCTAAATAGTTCAGGCCAGCTGGGGCCATACTCAAAAAAAAAAAAAAAAAACAAAAAACTCAAAACCCCAACAAACAAAAATAAAAAATCTATATAGAAAGAATTATAAAGAATTATTTGTAAATTACACTTTGTAGTCAGTTTGACTAATTTCTGCAGTAGTAATGATGCATTACAGAGAATTCTTTATCTTTGCCTTAGGCATGTTTTATACAGCATGATCTGTACTAAAGAGCTAGCAGTTAATGGATGAAAAAGAAATCTAAAATGGCAGTAAACCAGTGACTTTGAAAACACTGATGATTTTTTTCCTAGCGCTTTGCACAAACCAAATTCTATACTATATGAATGAAACAGGCCTTCTAGTTGGAGAAAAATTTTTTGGTCTTTTTGAGACTACGTAGATCTTGAACTTACAGAGGTCCACCTGTGTCTGCCTTCCAAGTCTGGGATTAAAGGTGTGTGCCACCATGCCCAAAGGAGAAAACATTTTTAAAAAGCTGTACTATTCATTAAAAGCCAATTATATCTCAAACATTATGCTAAGCAAAACAAATTAACATTTCACTTAGAAACACAATTATAACTTGTTTTCCAATGTATACTACAAATTAACTTTAAAATAACTAGACCAACATTTTAGTTCTCAAATTATATTGTATTAAAAAGCACCTTCTAAAATACACTACTTTTTGTTTTTCTGAAACTATGGTTGAGTAGTCACTATAGGTGATAAAGCTATTAAGTCTTTTTGTCTTATTCTATTCAGATGGTATACAGAGAAAGGCATTAGATAGATAAACTATTTCATGGCTCAAATGCTTGTTGTTTGGTTTCCACCAGGCCATTAAAACTGCATTTAATAGTATACTTGTTTTTAAGTGTGTGTCTGATGTGCATGTGTGTGGAAATAGTATATCTGTAAAAGGCTTCAGTGAGGCTGCAGAGACGGCTCTCAGTCAAGGGCACTTGTTGCTCTTGCAGAGAATCCAGGTTTAGTTCCCAGCACCCACATAACAGCATGCGACTACTTATAACTCCATTCCCAGAGGATCTGATGTCCACTGGCCTTCATCAACACCTGCTCATGTGGTACACATAAACTCATGTAGGTAAATATACATACACATAAATGAAAAACACAAAAAGCAAAACAAAAGGCTTCAGTGTTCTAAGACAGCCAGGACTTAACATTCCGAAACATCTAAATTCTGCTTTGGTGATCTCATGGAAAATGGTTATGTACAGTTTTGAGACAAATTCTTTTTCTAAAAAAAAATTTACACTTTTATTTTACATGCATGAATGTTTTGCCTGCATGTATGTAAGTGCACCATGTGCATGCCGTGCCCACAGAGACCAGAAGAGGGTGTCAGATTCCCTGGAACTGGAGTTATAGACAGTTGTTAACCACCATGTGGGTGCTGGGAATTGAATCTGGATCCTCTGAAAGAGCAGTAAATGTTCTTAACTGCTGAGCCATCTCTCTAGCTCCCAAGACAAATTCTTGACTCTTTCCAGTGAAGCCCCTTGCTCTAAACTACTCCTCAGTCTCCCTTTCTGCCTGCCATTACCCATGGCGACCTATGGGAAGCAGCAGGTGCCAGAGCTGCTCAGCCTTGGAGACCACCAGGCTCTTCTGAACTGAACATAGGCTTCAAACTGGCAGGACTCTCTAAGGACTAGTAACAGTGGCTCAGGTATTTATGTATGATAGACTACTTTAGTCTAAGTTTTGATGTGTTACATTAAGACATAAAAGAGATGTAACTACAGTCATCTTTTCATCCCTTTCCCATATGTAAGGGAAAATGTCTATAAAGAAAAACAAAAACATATTCTGGCAAGGGAAGGGAAAATGAGCTCTCTGGTCTGGTTTCAACAATCCTAAGCAGGCAGGAAATGGGATGAGACAAGGCCTGACTTTGAGCAGGTCACTGAAATGGAGAGCCTTTACCCCTGTGGGTGAGCTATACAAAAGCAGCATTAACTCCTGTCAGCCCACAGGCTGGCTGATAGTTCACCAATGGAGGTGCTCCCAGTTCCCCCAATGTACGGTACACTCTACAGAAATGGTAACAAATTCAGGACCTCTCCAAAGTCCCTGAGCCAGGAAGAAGCTCTCCAGCCACCCGATCATTTAGATCTCACACCGTGTCTGGAAAATTCCTTTAGAGCACATAAAACAATTGATCTCTTGAAAGACAGGGACCGAAGGTCTAGCAGAGGATCCTCCTCTTTCTTCCCCAGACCTAAGTTTTTTGTTAAAATAAACACAAGCAGTATTCAAATGAACCAAGCTGTCCCTGAAAGGTATGTGTTTGATGTTGGCAAATAAGATGGGAATCATTTAAACTGAGCCTTAGGGAAGGGAAACAGTGACTCCTTAACACTAGGTTCTCCATTGTTTGGGGACTGAAATCGAATGGAAGACGTGGCATGCCTCCTGATATGCTTATCCTGACTGATCACTGCACAACCCAGTGCACGGGTTATGGCATCAAAAAGTCTTTGCACTTTAGTGGTTTTTTTACTTGTTAAGCTAATTTAGTCAGCTAGGTTATAGCAACTGCTCTATTATAGGCAAATTCAGCTCCAGAGGGGTCAAGCTATCATGGTCTATAGGAACACTGTTCAAGCTGGCAAGGGCTAGTTATGAGGCAGTAAGGATTAAAATAAACCAGGCCCACAATCTCACACAAAACAGATTTGTATTTTACAAGCCCAAGGACTGAGAGGCGAAAATAACATAGTCTTCTCTGGATGGTGAATTCTGCTCTGTTTGCTTTACTTGGAATAGCTGAGGTATTTAAGAGTTTGCCTGTTTTACTGTGGAAAGGGTAAAGCACTGACACTGTGTCAGAGGCATGCCAAGGGGATGGGGAGGGAAGAGTACAAGATACTCATGGATCTTAACTGACCATGGTCAGAGTCCGTCCAAAAACACCACTGGAAAGGAAACGTTTCTGACGCAAAAATCAAGGCATGCTCATTACTGAGTTACAAGACATCCAGAGAGGACTTAGGATGATGAAACATGAGCAGTAAAACCCCTTTGTTCCTGGCCACTCAAGAATGCCCGCGCTAGACAGAGACAGCAGAGACAAGCCCAACTCCATAAAGGGCCTCACTGCCTCCCGCTGTGTCTCAGGGTCAACCTGATAGCCATGCCCCATTCAAGAAGTCTGAATCATCTTCTTAGTTCAACACAAATGAGTCAGAGGCCAAGAGCAGCTCTGAGCCTCTGCAGTGGGATAAATACTGCAGTGAGGCTGTACTAGCTAAACTAGAACTGCACCAGGGACTCAGCAAAACAAGGAAGGATGTTACCAAAACGAGCCAGCACAAGGCCGATGTCCACCGAGCACTTTCCATGCATTAACTCTCTTCATCCTCTCGGCAACTCTGCAAAGTATGTACTGTTTTTCTCCTCAAATTACAAATGGGGAGACTGAGGCACAGAGCTGTAAGTTATGTTGCAGATAAATGACAGAGTGAGGGCATATACCCCATTTTTTGGTTTTGTTTTCTTGGTTTTTTGCTTTGGGGATTTTTTTTAAATGTGAATGAATATTTTCCCTGCATGTATGTATGTAGGTACATCACCTACGTGTGTAGAGTGTCCATGGAAGCCAGAAGAGGCTATGAAGTCCCTGAAACTGGAGTTACGGACAGTTGTTAGCTGCCATGTAAGTGCTGGAAACCAAACCCAGGTCCTCTGCAGGAGCAGGCAGTGCTCTTAACCACTGAGCCATCTCTCCAGCCCATGCTTTGGGGACATTTTAACACTACACTGACTCTCAACCAAAATGATGAACAATCTTTCAGTTAGTGCTAAGCATAGGTGGGACTCCTAATCACTTTCACAGTTATATTTCTCAATGCTCACAATAACCCCATGAAGGTACTGAGGCAGTTTCTAAACCCAACTGGTTAAGTGGCCAGTTCAGGATATGAATTGAGTTTATTCAGTTGCAGAGCTCCTCCTCTTAACCACTATATCACACTGCTGCCTGGGCTTGCTTAGTCCCCACAATATCCCGGGAGGGGATTGGGTAATACCCTCCTTGTGAAGATGAAGCAAACTAAAACTCAGCAGCCAGTATGAGACAGAAGACAGGTTTGCACCTTATCTGAGGACCCCATGTTCTGTGTTCCAATCCAGAAACAGAGAAGAGCCTTGACCCCAAAGGCAGTTAAATGCATAAGTATAAAGCAACGGGTAACATCAAGTCTCTGGCAACCATAGCCATGCTTTTTACAAGAGAAAGCTTCCTCAAACCACCCAACTATTATTTCCCTCAGAAAGTCAGTGAAGCACTCGGGAGTCTTTAAAGTCCACTCCCCTGCCTCCACGGCACCCAACCGCAGTTAAGCCATTTGCACTTACACTTTAAATGCTGGGAGGTAGGAGTATACAGCAATGCTGCTTAGGTTATAAATAAAAGGCAGGTGTTTCCTGATATCTGTTGTTGCCCAGTTGCTAAAAAATGTATTCAGTAAGCCCTGGTCCCCACCTGAAAGAAAAACAAAAACAAAAAAGGAATCGTAGGTAAGTTCAGTAATTTACAGAAATATATATAAAGCTTAAAACAACATCCTAATTTTTTTGAATAATGAATTCCATGTCATGCCCACTAGATGTGTGTGTGTGTGTGTGTGTGTGTGTGTGTGTTTCCTGGTGAATGGCCATTTTTCCTAATTTATTTATTCAGTAAATACTTAATGAATAGCTACTATATGTCACACACTGTACCAGGTGAATAAGACACATGGTCATCATCGTCACAAGGGTCTGGGTGGGACACAAGATACTGATGCCAGCAAATTAAAGGTGAATGAACATCATCACAGATAGGGGTGAGCACAGAGAATCAAAAAAGCACAGGCACTAGCAAAGTATAGGGCATGGCTTGGGGGAGGCCTTCCAGGGGACGCCGTGCCTGAGCCACACCTGAGGCTGCTGAGGAGTACTTCACAAACGCAGGAGTGGACAGCAGACGGGGAACGTGGGGAGGGCGGCTGACAAGGGGTCACATTCCTAAAGTGTCAGGCTGTCGTGCTGTGTGTTTGATTCTGTCCTGGGTCTGCTTTGTGCCAAGCTCCAATATTCTCTCGCAATATATAAAAAGTCCAATAGTCTGGGGCTAGAGAGACGGCTCAGTGGTTAAGAGCACTGGTTACTCTTGCAGAAGACCCAGGTTCCCAGCACCTACATGGTGGCTAACAACCATCTGTAACTCCAGTTCCAGGGGATCCAATGCCCTCTTCTGTTGGCACTGCATGACACAGGTGCACTTACATACATTCAGACATAACACTCATACACAAAAAATAAAAATAATATTTTTTAAAGAGTCCAGTAGTCTGTCCATACTATTTGGTTTCCTTTGGATTGGAAGGAAATTTTAAATTAAGAGTAAAGTAGTATGATGAGGGCTTTTAAATTCACATGTGCCTATCCCCTTACACAAAGCCTACTTTTTCCATCCATCAAATTGAAAGACCAGTAGGATTCACTGAACAAACTTCTGTGGAGAAGCTTCTCTGTATAAGAAGCCTCTGACAGGTCCCCATTCCTCAATGTGCAGGTAACTCAAAACCAAAACTGGGAACAGAGTATGAGTCACTGTTTCAAAAATGCAATGGATGGAATGTTTATGTCCCCCAAATGTACATGGTGAAACCCTAATATCCAAGGGGAACTGAATTTATCCCCTTACAAAAAGTGGTCCGAGGTCCGTCACCCCTTCTGCTATGTCAGTTTTAGCAAAAAGACAAGTGTGGGAAGCAGAATGTAGGCCTTCTATACTCTGAACCTGATTGCTTCTTGACCTTGAACTTCCCAGCCTCTAGAACTAATAAATGAATTCCTACTATTTATAGGCCCCTAGTCAATGGTACTTAAAGTACCATTATAATAACAGTCCAAAAATCTAAAACACAAATCGATAACAAGGTGATTCTATTTATATAGGCAAAGATGTATCTTGAGGCACAAAATATTAAAGCCAAAGTCAGAAGCTGACTTCGGTTTTTACAAAGATAACCGAAAAGTGGGAGATGCACACACGGTGGCCAAGGCACAGTGATCCGAAGTCTTACTGGTTTTCTTTTCCATGTGACTGTCACAATAAAGGCTGTCCTTAGGGTAACAGAAACGCAGAGGAAAGATTTGTGCTTGACCAGGACCAGAGAGAAGACTCAGCTGTGGCTGTAAAAGGGTGTGGTGAGGAGTTCTGTGATGGAACTGTTCTGTGTCCTGACTGTGATGGCAGTCACAACAAAGTACACATGTAATAAAATGGCACAGAAACACATCCTTACAAACATACAGGTCAATACACAAATAAAATCTCAAAAACTGATGAAATCAGAATAAGGTTGCCGGTCAAATTTTGTTTTAGTATTAAACTATAGATATGTAGGGTATTGCAACTAGGGGGAATGGGTAAAGGTATATGGAATTTCTGTTATTTCTCACAACAGCACATGAAACTACACAAGATAAAAAGTCAACAAGGATTAATGTGGTTAATATAAAATCAGAAGTGTGTCACAATTCTAAATTCCATAGGAACAGAGATTATGGTTCATTTTGCTTATCACTGTAATTGCAGCAAATCACAGAATGTCTTAAATAGAGGCAAACCATTCCTTGAATGAATGAACCTTCAAGATAATTCAAAACAAAGAGGTTGAAAGAATATAGTACCATGGCAGTGAAATAGTTAGCATACTAAGCTACTAATCACTACAGAAATATTACTATGCCATTAAAACCAACAAAAATAAGGACCATAAATCTACTTTGTGTCATAAATATAAATAGTGCTGAGTATGGTGGTGCTTGTCTTTAATCCCAGCACTTGGAAGGCAGAGGCAGGTGAATTTCTATGGGTTCAAGGCCAGCCTGGTCTACTTAATTATTTCCCAGCCAGCCAGGGCTGCAGAGTGAGACCCTGTCTTAAAAACAAAATAAACAAAACAAAATGTAAATAGCGGCATACACTGTGATTATGACTAAGGTGTAAGCATTAATTAGACATAGAGGAAGAAGAATAAGTAAAGCTGTTAGGAGACTGTTGCTTTTTATGTTTTTCTCCCTCTTTTTCCTTATTTTTATAATTTTGAACATTAATACAAAAGAACAAGAGTGAGCATCACCTAAGACCTTTCCAGGCATTCTCTCTGTATTCTCATCACTATTAAAAGAAAAACTCCACATGTAGATTATACAGCATATTACTAATAAAACTCTACATATCCACTATCCAATTTAAGAAAAGGAACACTACCAATTCTGTCCTATGACCTATGTGTCCTACAAATCTCATTGCTCTCCCCCCACAGGTAAGTGAATTGTGAATCTTGTTTGTAATTATAACTTATTTTTACTACATATGTATCTCAAGGCTATATACAGTTTTTCTGATTTTAATTTTGTAATACTGGATCTCAAACATTTTCCTACCACTTGGCTTTGGATGAGCTTTGTTTGTTTGCTGGCAGTACTAGGGATGGAACCCAGGACCTTGTGCTTGCCGGGAAAGCACCCTACCACTGAAGTCATCATTCAGCCTTTCTAATGCTTTTTGTATAAGGCACATTACAAGACCTTTTTTTTTTGGTCATTTTATCCCCAGCTATCCTGGAACTCACTATGTAGACCAGGCTGGCCTTGAACTCACAGACATCCACCTGCCTCTGCCTCCCGAGTGCTGGGATTAAAGTTGTGCACCACCACGCCCGGCTTACAAGACCTTTTAAAAATTAATTCTACTTAAAATGAATATTGGCTACATGTGTAAGACAGCAAAGAAATCTAATTCCATGGAGGCCTGGCTAGCGCTTCAAGGGTCAAGATTATGTATGAACTTAGAAAAGTACAATTAGAACGGTTGGTCTTAAGCAGCCACTAACTGGTGGCCTTTGGCCACAAAAGCCCGTTTCCGCTTATTCTCAAGCACCTGGCATCTGCTGACAGAAGGCTGTGAGGCACTGGTGGACCAGAGGGCTGTCAAGAGAAGGCTGAGAAGTAGTTTTGGTGAATCAATAGTATATATGACACTGGCAAAGCCTGAAATGGTAAGAATTCTGCCTGTATAGGAGACAGCACTGATCATGAAACCTCTATGGCCACTGATCTCATCATGTGACTATAAGGCCACTGATCTCATCATGTGACTATAAGGAATCACCGGGTAAAAATAAGATGAAATGCTATCTAGTACTTTCCAGCTTCTCAGATTTAAAACAAAACAAACCAAAACAAAACAAAAACCCATAGGGCTCATATAGCCCAGGCTAGCATTAAACTCTAGATAGCCAAGGATAGCCTCTAAAATTTTGATCTTCCTCTCCCCACTTCTTAAGTACTACAATTACAGGCATGTGGCACCACAGCAGACTTCAAATAATTTTTTAAAAATTCATTGGTCCAGAGATCCTAATCTTTTCTAAACAGCGTTCAACCTGTTAAGGTCAGGCAAATGTATAAACTGAATAAAGATCAATGGGTTTTCTTAGTAATACCCTCTCCTTTTAGATATCTTGAGATGACACTACTATTCAAAGCTGAGTGCAAATATAGAAACACACAAAGAACACTGAAATGAACATTGATGAATTTCTACAATAAAAAATTCTAAGATTTCTGCCCAGTACTTTCTAGTCAGACTCCAAGAAGCAGCTTGAATTATCTGGCAGGTTAAGGCACTTTTAATCTAAATCATCACAGACTGCAAACAGGATTAGCAGTGATCACCAACAGCTGTGATCTGGCAGGCGGGGGCATGGCAGCATGGGAGAGACAAGGGGACTGGGGTGGACGGGGTGGACGGGAGGGGCGGGGGGGACAGGAGGGGACAGGAGGGAACAGGAGGCACATGGCTCCAATTATGCAAACAAGAGCAAATACCTGACTCTGCATCATCCTTCCACCAGGCTGCCCAAATGCTAGACATGACCTTACACTGCATGATACTTTCTAGATCTTTTGAGCAGGGTCATAAGCCTGATAGCCATAGACACTTCAGAAAGAGAAACTGGATCTATGAGTTTTATAAGACCATAATGGAGTTGTGGGGCTGGAAAGATGGCCCAGCAATGAAAAGCACTGGCTGCCCTTGCAGAGGACCCGGGTTCGATCCCTACCACCCACATGGTGGCTAACAACCATAGGTAACCCCAGTTCCAGGGGAATCTGATGCCCTCTTCTGATCTCCATGGGCACTGTATATAATAGTAGGGGCTGGAGAGATGGCTCAGTGGTTAAGAACACTGTTTTTGCAGAAGACCTGGGTTCGAATCCCAGCACCCACATGGCAGCTAACAACTGTCCGTAACTCCAGTTCCAGGGGATCCGACAGTCTCTTCTGACATCTGCTGGCATTGCACGACACGGGTGTACTTACCTACATGCAGGCAATACACACATACACATAAAATAAAAATAATGAAATATTTTTTGAAAAGACAGTAATGGAGTTGAGTGTTGTCTTTTAAATTTACACACATGTCCAATGCTGGGTAGTTTATGTGATCACCCACAGTTTGTTGGTCACTGTCACTAGCAGAGGAAAGAAATCAATTCCTTTTTAAACACGAATCTATCTCTGCCATAAGAATACCCCCCCTGCCACTGTGCTACTCAAAGGTGAGTCCAGTTCTACTAGCAGTCTAACCCAGGAGCTTGGAAGAAACACAGGTTGTTGAGTCTCACCCCAGACCTACAGAGTCAGAAGCCATGTTCACTCCTAGGTCATTTTTTTATATATGAAATTTTGAGGAACATCAGTCTAGAGTCCTTTGGACACGGACTCCTTTTAAGTTTTATTATATCAGTGGATGCAATGCTTCAAAACGTCATTTCTATAGAACACATCTAAAGCCTTATGTTGGTATAGGCAAAACATATATGAAGATGAATGAGAGGTTCCGGTTTTTAAATGGGTTCCAAATCAGTAAGAGGGCGGGGGGGGGGGCGTAAATAAAGTAAAGGACACTCTGAACTATCAAGCAGGTGCTGAAATGACACAAGACTTACTCGTCAAAGCTGGCTTTCTACATTGTATCTGGAAGACATCATTGCTGCTGCCCAGAGGAGACATGCCAAGGATTGCCAGATTACAAGGGATGATGCCTAGCTCTGGGGATAGTCCTGAGGGGATAGGAGGTTTACCTCTGGAGGTATGAGGTTTACTGAGGATCAGTGGATTAACCCTGGGTGGTTTATGGAAATCCCGGCATCTCACTGGCCTCAGCCCGGAACAACTGATTTAACACTTCATGTTATAGCTTTTCCTCCTGGTTTTTTTTTAAGATACTAATAATCTGGTTAAAATAGCCACAGAACATTGATCTTTAGTAATTACTTATTGCAGAGAAGCCCTCCCAGTGCAGTCTCTTTAGCATTGTGTATGAGTCAGAATCACGGAAACACATCTGTGTGCTTAGTTATTAAATATTTGTAAGGTCTCATATTACACTTTATGGAGGCAGGAATAAAAACCTGTACTATTTAGGTCTGTTCTTCAGCTTAGCATCTTGCTCAGATTATCAGTTAAGATGACTCTGAAATACTGAGTGACAGACAGGACCTGCTATAGATAAGCAGGCAAGAGTCAGAAGGTCCAAGAACAGCTCAGGACTACTGGCTGCTGCTGAGTTAAAACGACAATGTGTTTTAGACACTGCAGATAAGAGGGGAAGGAACACAGCTATAGAAGGCACGACCTGAATCTTTTCCCCTTCGTCTATTCAGAGAAGTAAATTTTAAGTAATTAATCCATAGTAAGACCAGGATAACAACGCTATTTCTCCATGTGTAATCATTTTCAGAATTTATTACAAAGAATACTGCAGCGTGAATAATTGGGAAAGAAAAAGTAGAAACAGCCACAATACTCCCTTCTTCCTCCCCTACACTAAGCCATAAAGCTGAGCAAGACTCTAGCCAGACCTGGCTTTGCCACCAACCAGCTCAGGGACAAAAAGCAAGTTGCTCTTCTGAACTTAAACAAAGGTGGTTTCCAAGGACTAGTTAGACAGCAGGGCCTCCATAGGCGTTTGAGGTAAATGCCATTTGAGTAAACAAATGACTGTGTGAATGCTTCCCTTGAAGGATTACTGGGAAATAAATTAAAATGTAAACTAGCTAGCTTCAAAGTCTACCTGCACATAGCATGTTAGTTCCTTCTGTCTCCCGTTTCTCACAGGTTCAATATTTTCCCTGGTTGCAAAGCTATCCGACAAACAGATGGCTAATTGACTCATGGGTATGAGACAAAACAGCTTCTAAGAAAAAACGCACGTGGACTCGTTTATTTTGCCATTAATGTTATGGCTTTTGCTTTCCAGCTTTCCTTTTAAATGTTTTCCATCTCTTATTATTTATCTATTTATTTGTTTGTGTGTGTGTGATGCACATGGCACACATGTGGAGGTCAGAGGACAACTTGCAGGCATCTAGTCTCTTCTTCCATCACGTGTGTTCTGGGGATTAAACTCAGGTCATCAAGGCTTGGTAGCAAGTGTCTTTACCCACTGAGCCATTTTACTGGCCCAGTTTTAGTTATTTAAGATACTTACTACCTAATTATCAACGAAATGATAAAAATAATAGTTTCTTTCCAAGGAAGATAAATGCTCTCCAGGCAAGAAGCTGCATACTGCCTAGGTTACCAGGGAAGCCTGCCAAGGGATGAGAACTGTCAAGGCAGAACCCAGCATGCCAGGAACCTGGGGAAAGCACACCTTAAGGTCTGAACTCACTAGCTCTGGAAAAAACAAGTGCTTTCTTGAAATACCTCAGTCCTTCATTCCTTTATTGGCATGTTCAGTATGAAGCCTGATTAACTAAAAAGATTAGAGAAGGTAACTCTGGGGTTAATTTTATACCTTAATAGAACTTAGTACAAAATCTTTAAAACATTGTGGGACTCTAGTTAAGGATATCAGTGAGTTTGGAGAACTGAGAGCATACAGGTATACAGATCTGTACAGGTATACTGTAGAACATGGATTCTGCTTAAAGTAAAATCAACCCCAATATTATCCTACAAATTCATTCTCTTTTCCACAAATTCAATTACAGATCCAAATTCCAGCATATAAATGATAAACTGGGGGTAGTTTGGTTATAGTAATTAAAGCAAATAGCAAGATTAAATAACAAACAAAACCCAGCACGCTTCAGATTAGGAAATATGAATTCTTCCATTAGGTTTTCACACTAACAAATACAGATGAACTTTTTAAAAATTTTTAATTTTTAACATTTTTATTTTATGTGTATGAGTAGTATGTGTGCATGTGTGTAAGTCCACCCATGTCATGCAATACCCAAGGAGTACAGAAGAGGGCACTGGATCCTCTGGAACTGGAGTTACAGATGGTTGTTAGCCACCGTGTAAGTGCTGGGAATTGAACCTGGGTCTTCTTCAAGAACAACCTGTGCTCTTAACCAGTGAGCCATCTCTCCAGCCCCATCAAATGCAGATGAAATAACAGACACCAATTGTCAAGCACTAAAGTCTTGTCTTCAATTGCACAAGCATCCTTAATTTAGGATAGAGTCAAGGGGAGAGGAAATACATTTCTGCACATATGCAGACTGATTTCTTCAAATTTAGAGTTAAGTGTATCAGCTCCATTCTACTTATGAATATGGAAGAGAGAAACTTGTGGTTAGTACCCGTACGGTCACTGCCTCTCTTCTCCCTTCTTGCTGATATGTCCTGAACTTTATCTTGTTCCTATAAAATGCCAGTGTATATTTCCTATGAAATCCTAATGTATGTTTCATAATAGCTATTGTTCAATTTTTCAGGAAACATCACCTCAGTGAAGAAAGTTTCAAGATAATTTAAAGATACGAAACAACCATACAGGAACTTGGACTTAAGATCTTCCCTATGGAAAATTAGATGCCAGCCATGAATTAGGTATGTAGTCACTCGTTCTAAATTCTGATACTCCAGACACTTTGAAAGAAAAGAGAGGTCAAGCACGGTTTGCCATATTAGGACCCTTCCCCTGGTCACCGGCTATGGGAGGGGGATGTGATGGAACGCTGCTGATAGAGGAATGGCAGGCACATTCCTTCTCATCATTAAAGGGCTGTAAAGCAGCTGCAAAGGCTCAGCCATCAGCAGCCTGTGAGGCTTGTCAGTGAACACCAGGCTCCAATCTCCTGAACCTGAGCAAGAGATTAAGCAGGACTTTCAAGATATTCAGAGAGAGAGATAATCATCTGTAGTACCAATCTAAAAAAAGCTGGCACTTAAGGCCCTGCTGAAGAAACCTGATGTGGAAAAGGGGTAACCTGTGCAAATGTGTGCAATAGTGAACGAAATATCTGAAAATGTTTGTCTCAGTGCCTATGACTTGACACCTAAACTCCCCCCGTAAAAAAAAAGAAAAAAAAAGAAAAAAAAGAAAAAAGGACTATGTAGTCCATAATATCCTCAAACTCAGTCTCCCAAGTGCTGGGATTAAAGACATGTGCCACCATGCTGGGAACAAAATTATTTTCTCTAACTTTTAAATTTGTATTTGTATGTAATTTTTACAAAATATAAAATATATTAAAAAGTTGGGGCAAATCAAAGTTACTGCCATCAGACAAGGATGTTGTTCATAATGATATATTTTATTAAGTATAAAATCCATTCATCTCTGTCAAACGGGTACTGCTCCAAGTGGATGGTTATGCAGTCCTCTAGAGAGGGGGGCAGAGAGGCTCATAATTATGGAGTGGGGCTTCCTTACTAAATAAAACTCTGCAACACATAGGTCAAATACTTTTTAGTTACTAGGTAGCTTATCCTGTTGAACTGAAACACGTTCAAAATTCTGGGTTCTTTTTTGAACAGCTGATAGTTTAATTCTTCCCATTAAGTACTCCTATGAAGAGAGACAATCTATTACTTTGCCCGGACTAGGGAGAGAAAGGCCAGTGTATGGAAACGCTACGGCCGAACGAATAACGAAACCTGCCAGCAGAGAGAATCTCAGTGCTGTCTGAAAAGCAGAAGCGCTTTCTAGATGAGCACTTTGCACACATTCAGGCTGCTTAGTGACAAACTCAAGGACTCCTCTAATGCCTCTATAAAGCACAGTCTAGGTCGGCTTCCAGCTGGTAACGAGGCTCATATTCTCTAGTTGTGCCCTGAATAATTTACTAGGGCACGTGACTAGTTGTATCTAAAGGCTTATCTCCCAACATGTAATACTCTAGAGCCGAATTCTCTTTACATGATTAAAGTCATGTGACTTTTGGCAGTTGGCAGGCCATAAGAGGTACTGTACAATGTGAGTCACTTACTGAACTTGAGAATAGTTATAATGAATTCCCAGAAGGACCATGCTTCCTTGAAGTTAGAGGGAAGAAAGTGAAGAAAGCTTCACTCTGAAGGAAAGTTAAGACAGACAACTGCTCACATGCTCTCCTTTTCCTTTTATGCAAAGGTAACTCTCTCAGTATAAGCAACAGAAATGAGGACGACATGTTCTCAAAGCAAATATTAATACAATTTTCATTCGTTTTATGAAAGGAGCTAAAAGCATATCAGTAAAGTGACAAATTTCATTTGTTAGTCATAGTGAACATTTAACACATTATTTTCTTAAAGTTGCTTAAATGAGACTGTGTAGGGGAGGATTTGCTAATGTGGGTATATGTATGTATATGCAGACACACGTAACTGTACATGCATGTGGAAGCCCGAGGTTGGTACTGGTGACCCTTCTTAACTGCTTTCCACCCTTACCTTCTGAGAAGGTCTGTCACGATCCTGAGGATCATCAGTTTGGCTAGGCTGGCTGACCAATAAGCTTCATGGATGCTCCTGTTTTGGACCCCCTTTCCCCCAGTGTTGTGGTAACAGAAGCACATAGGTACCTTCAGATTCCCCCAGTTTTTTACATGGGCTCTGGGGAACTGAACTCAAGTACTCATGATTGCAGGGCAGGAACTTTACCACTGAGCAATCTCCCCAGCCTGATTGTACTTCTCGAGAGATGCAGTAATTCGCTCTGGTTCAAATACTACTGCTGTGTTGTACAGCATGCAGGGCATTGGCACAAAACAGAGATTCTTAACCTTAGAACTGCTGGCATGGTGGGTTGGGTAGTTTTCAATTGTGGGGCCTGTGCTATGCAGTCTAAACGTCTGCACCATCCCTGGCTGCCACTCCTCAGATGCCAACAGCACTGGCTTCCCCCAGTGGAGACAGCTAGAATCTTTCCAAGCTGGGTGAGGTAGTACATACCTACTAATCTCAGAACTAGGGAGGCTGAGGCCAGAGAAGAATGAGTCCATGGCCAGCCTGGGCTATATAACTAGTTCAGTTACATTAAAAACAACAAAAACCTATCTCAAAAAACAAATTCTCTGGAAGTTGCCAAATGTCCCTTGGAAGGTAGAATTGTGCCTGGTTGAAAACTACTGGCTTAAAATGTAAACTAACCAAATACCGAGACAGATCGAAAACTTAAATGTCCTTATTCTTTTCAATGAGATTACAGATAGCTACAAATCCCAAATCTTCAGACAAATGACTAAGGAGAGTTTGATGTCTATAAATGGGAAAAACAAAAACTCGATCTCATTTGGATATATAACTTGAAATGCTGTAAGTTTCAAAATCTACACTGCAATAATCTAACAAGTGTTCAGATTTTTTAAAATTTATAACCAGTTAACATAAAGGCTTTCTCTCTCTCTCTCCCTGCATGTGTGCATGTGTGTGTCTGTGTGTGTGGAGGCCAGAGGAGAATGTTAGGTGTTCTATGACTCTTATCAATCTTCTTCCCTTAAGACAAGGTCTCTTACTGAACCTGAAGCTTGTTATTTTTCAGCTAGGTTATCTGGCCAGCAAGCCGAGCAAACCTTCTGTCTTTCTCCAACCCCCTGTCCATAGGACACTGAGTTTTTACATGGATGCTGGGAATCAAGTCCTCATGCCTGCATACCAAGTGACCTTATCCACTGAGCTATCTCCCCAACCCAAGAGATGAATATTATGTTGATACTCAGGGCTGAATCTCAATTAGAAAGGTTGGTTCTGCTCATTCTGTAAGATCTACTTACTTTAAATCCCAGATGTTTTTGGAGAGAACGGGAAGATAAAAGCCGCTGTGGCAGGTGTCTGCTGCAGTGCCCAGACTTCCAGCCATTCCCATGTTCCCTGCCAGCAGCTCTGTCATAGGGTCAAGGACCTGATACTGAGTCACTGTGGGGAAGGTCCACAGAGCATGTCCTCCCTTTCTGCTCTAAGTGTTTTCTTTTCTCAAGAGAATTACTATCACTAATTTTAGAGAACACTGCCTTTGTGTATTAACTATTATTTTGTCTTGTGTGCTTTTTGTTATCTTCAACAATGGTTTGTTACTTCAGAAACTGGCCTGAGACAGAAATACCCCTACTAATTCAGTTGGTCAAAAGTCCCCATTGATAGAGTACTTGCCTAGCACGTTCAAGGTTCTGGGTTCAATCCCCAACAGCAGAAGAAAAGAGAAGAAATTCTTTTGGAAGGATTCGTAGCCTTACATCACAAAGTGTCAGACCGTGTGTGTGTGTAGGGGGGTGTTTATAGATATGTATGTATGCACAAATAAGTCACAAAGTGTCAGACCGTGTGTGCGTGGGGGGGGGGGTATAGATATGTATGTATGCACAAATAAGTCACAAAGTGTCAGACCGTGTGTGCGTGGGGGGGGGGGTATAGATATGTATGTATGCACAAATAAGTCACAAAGTGTCAGACCGTGTGTGCGTGGGGGGGGGGGTATAGATATGTATGTATGCACAAATAAGTCACAAAGTGTCAGACCGTGTGTGCGTGGGGGGGGGGGTATAGATATGTATGTATGCACAAATAAGTCACAAAGTGTCAGACCGTGTGTGCGTGGGGGGGGGGGTATAGATATGTATGTATGCACAAATAAGTCACAAAGTGTCAGACCGTGTGTGCGTGGGGGGGGGGGTATAGATATGTATGTATGCACAAATAAGTCACAAAGTGTCAGACCGTGTGTGCGTGGGGGGGGGGGTATAGATATGTATGTATGCACAAATAAGTCACAAAGTGTCAGACCGTGTGTGCGTGGGGGGGGGGGTATAGATATGTATGTATGCACAAATAAGTCACAAAGTGTCAGACCGTGTGTGCGTGGGGGGGGGGGTATAGATATGTATGTATGCACAAATAAGTCACAAAGTGTCAGACCGTGTGTGCGTGGGGGGGGGGGTATAGATATGTATGTATGCACAAATAAGTCACAAAGTGTCAGACCGTGTGTGCGTGGGGGGGGGGGTATAGATATGTATGTATGCACAAATAAGTCACAAAGTGTCAGACCGTGTGTGCGTGGGGGGGGGGGTATAGATATGTATGTATGCACAAATAAGTCACAAAGTGTCAGACCGTGTGTGCGTGGGGGGGGGGGTATAGATATGTATGTATGCACAAATAAGTCACAAAGTGTCAGACCGTGTGTGCGTGGGGGGGGGGGTATAGATATGTATGTATGCACAAATAAGTCACAAAGTGTCAGACCGTGTGTGCGTGGGGGGGGGGGTATAGATATGTATGTATGCACAAATAAGTCACAAAGTGTCAGACCGTGTGTGCGTGGGGGGGGGGGTATAGATATGTATGTATGCACAAATAAGTCACAAAGTGTCAGACCGTGTGTGCGTGGGGGGGGGGGTATAGATATGTATGTATGCACAAATAAGTCACAAAGTGTCAGACCGTGTGTGCGTGGGGGGGGGGGTATAGATATGTATGTATGCACAAATAAGTCACAAAGTGTCAGACCGTGTGTGCGTGTGGGGGGGGGTATAGATATGTATGTATGCACAAATAAATGCTCCCAACCTTGCCAATACTTCCCTCCACTCCTGAGATACCATTTTATCTGACATACAGCCTTACAGAAAATGAGACATTGGAAATGAAGATTGTTTACATAGACTTTCTTCATTTTTAATGACTCACTAAAGAATGACTGCCAAATTATCAAGCTGATTCCTCAATTTCCCGTGGATATAACACTTGATCCTTGTTAGCAATGGCTGTCAAATGCTCTTGATCTAAAGTTTACTCAGGTTTGAAAACAGAAGTTGTTGGGCTTGGTTTTTTTGTTTGTTTTTCAGTTCTGGGACTAGAATCCAGGGCATCCTGTATACAAGGCAGACAGGCTACCATTGAGCTCTGCCTCCAGCCCTAAAGACAGGTTTTTATTCAGTGTTTTCTCATGTTTGAAAAATTATTGTACATATATCTCACTCTAATTTAGATACAAGCAAGCCACTTAAAGGCAAACCTGTAAAACTATCCACCTGGATATGAGGAAACACTTGCCTAGCATACACAAAGCACTTGGTTTAATCTCAACACTGCACAAACCAGACATGGTTTACATGCCTGAATTCCTAGCACTTGCTGAAGTGGAGGCACAAGGATCAGAAGGTCAATGTCATCTTTGGCTACATAGTGAATTTGAGGCCAGCCTGGGCAGTGTGAGACCTGTCACAAACATTAAAAAAACAGTTGCCTATCTTAATTTAGGTTACTCTGATATATTCATAGGGGGGAAAAGATGAGCATGTGTGTGTGTGTGTGTGTGTGTGTGTGAGAGAGAGAGAGAGAGAGAGAGAGAGAGAGAGAGAGAGAGGAGAGAGAACAATATTTCCAAAAGGAACTCAAGTTAAAATGCTTGTTACAACTCATGTATATTCTAAGCAGAAGAAATCGTAGGAATTACATCTCTGAGGTGAACAATCTCTACACATTACCAATAGCTTACCAGTTATGAAAATATCAGATACATACCATCAAAACTACCTTGTTCAGAAGCAAGTTGCAACAACTGGTTATATGTTTCAATTGAGGGCTGATAGACAAAAACTCCAGAATTGAAGCAGTCAGGCCACCCAGGGTCCGGTGCTGCCGATAACTCTTCTCTTTCAAAAAGATCATCAATATTTGTGAGGACCTGATCCAGAAAGGAGAAGGGCATTACAAAAATGTTCGGCTACAGCATACCCTCCTTAGGTTGTTCTTGTTATCCAACACAAAAGACGATGACAGCTGTCAGGCAGCCTGTGATTACTCTCCTTCATCACCTGACACTCTTTACGACACTGGCTTTATCTGAACTTTACTGTCAAGTCTTGACAGCATTCCTCAAATGAGTAATGGGTCTCCGCTGCTAAGTACATCTTTTCAGCTCTTAAAGCCACACTCACCAAAGTATCTGCATCCATGAACACACATTTAGAATACTCTGTAAGTGACCAGCAATGGAGTTTCGTCAGTGTGACACCCAACTCGGGCCTCTTCATTAAGGTTAGATGAGCAGAATCGCCACTGTCCAAGACATCTACCATCACGACTTTATCAAAGACTGTCTCTAAAGCTTTTCTGTCAAAATAAATGCCAGAAAATAACATTTAGAATCTTATCATAACAAATGACCCATCTAATTTAAGACTAATTTAGCTGCCCTATCCATCTATCACCAGAACATTCTGGTGCTTTGGCATAGTACCTCCCCTTAAATCTGTCCTGACTCACTTCAGAACAGACTGTGTTCATGTGCACATGTAGTTAACACCATAAAGTAACGAGCTATTTATGGTGAGAATGTCTTAAAATATTATTATAGGAGAACTTTTGTATTTTCTTATTTCACGTATCACTGGATACCTGGCAAATTGTGGAATATCTTTGAAAAATGTGAGTAACATTTGGTAAGAGCATATTTTTGCACCAGCCTGTGTGTTTGACAATGACATTTTATTAGTATCGATTTTGCTGACTTTTGCATATTTTAAACAAATGCTGGATAATATAATACATGCAATGAGCGCCTAAAACTAATTACTCTTGCTAAAGGAACTGACTGAGAATTGCTTGAAGTTGTGTGTCCCAAAAGAAATTTAAAGGCTTAACTATTAGATCACCATTGTTTTGGAATCCAATGCAATTGCATTTATTAGGTGTTTACCATTTATTTGGCTGTAATAAGTGAATCTTGGTCTGTGAGGTATAAGAATTTTCCATGTTCAGGGTTAACTGAGAGAAAAAGGGGGGGGGGAGGGAGGGAGACAGCGCACAAGTGCATGTAGAGGCCAGAGCCAACTTCAGATGTTCCCCCTCAGGAGCCATCAAGCTTGTTATGAGAAATCACCTCTCACTAGGACCTGGGGCTTATGAATTAGGGTAGGCTGGCTGGCTAGCTAGCAAACTCCAAGGACCTGCCTGACTCTGCCTCCCTAGTGCTCCCCAGGCACGCATCACCACATCTAGCTTTCTACACGGGGGCTGGGATCAAACCCAGGTCTTCATGTTTGTGTACAAGCACTTTACTGGGATATTAAGGAGGTAGACACTACACCAGGTAAGAGAAATGAATGACAGGGACACATCACAGAAAGTGTGTAAGAGACACACAGAAGAAAAGTAGTACTACATTCTGTCTAAAGTTCTATGAAAAATGCATGCTAGTTCTTAGAGCAAACTTGATCTTTTTGATGAGAAATGGTCAAGAGTACCAGTGACTATAGTGATTGGTGGTAGTGGAAATCTAAAATTAGATCATCTAGGTCTTAAATATATCCTCATTAATGGACATCCTAGGAGATGGCTTCTTTTGGCATCACCTTCAATAGCCACTTAGGAACAAGGTCATTAATGTGGAAGAT
>NW_008350949.1:727682-730473 GCF_000622305.1 Nannospalax galili
GTGTCCCTTGACCTATGTTTACATTTTTCAAATGTGAACAAAGGTGTCTTCAGTTACTAAGAAGGGTACCAGACTGTAAAGTTAAACACAACACAAGGTCGCTAGTGTACCCAGATATTCTTAAACTTAGTAACTGATAGTCATTCAGATACCTCAAAATTCAGTTCCAACAAATATGAATGAATTAACCCAATGAATAAGCAGCTTGTACTTCTCAGGGTGCTTCCTCTAGCAAACCCTTCAGTTCAGAAAGCCCTATAATAAAGATTCTAAAAATCTTTAGATTGTAAACGTCAACTGGCGATAGAAAAAATTGTCCAGAATCACCTGACGGTTTCCCTGGTTTGAAATATGGCCCCCGCTGCATTCTGGGAAAGAAGAGCGAGTGACTTACGACTACACAAAGGTGTATTTAGTCAGGGTCACCCACAGAAGACCCAATGAGGGGGCATTCTTCTCGTGTTCCTATTTGGAACTGGGAAGAGGAAGGCCAGATTGGCACCTCCCAGAAGGAAGTCTAGTTGGATTATCTAACAAAAGCTAGGAAGAGACTTCCAATCTTTTATTTAGCATCACTTGTCTTTCTCTACCTAGCACTTAACTCCTGTGGCTCCAGTGCCCACAGTACCAGAAACAGGGGAAAAGGATGTTAGAAGCCCCAGGACAAATAGGAAGGCAGGCAAAATTTCCTCACCTCATGGAATCTGAGACCTGTGGAGTGGTGAGCACAACCAGCTGCCGGGTAGTCCTGTGTTGTTGCAAAGATGAGCCCAGGACCAGGGCACCTTTGGCATAGGCATCGTTAGTGGTCAGTGTCACAAAGGCCTGATCTTAATACAAGGAAAAAAAAACCCAACATATTACAATATTTCTTAGCTGAAAAAGGCCTTTCCCCAGGTCCCCTCTCGGCCAGTAACTGAGCAAAATGACTTCCTCAGAGATCAGCTTGCTGTTACAAAAGCAACCGTTCCTTTAATGGGAAAACTCAAGCAGTCATCCAAGAATAGTTCAAGACTGTAGCTTACCAGGAATGTCTGACAACCTTTAAGAGGATCACCGGGCTACAAAAACTAAATCCCAGTTAGAATCCAGACAAACTCTCAGATCAAATGGTAGCTTAACCTGCAGGAGGTAAACGTTAGGGAACTGAGGGTAATAGGGGATGAAGAATTGCACTTCTGTCCTTACACGGCACCATGGGTAATATGTTCATCTATGCATAAATCCAAGTGTCAACTTCAACTGAGTCTGAGAGCAGAGGCTAGATTCCTCATTCCAGTGCATGTTCAGGCTGTGATTCCAGCTTTCAATATTAAACTTATTCTTTCCTCTACCTGGGGCAAAAGTTCCCTTACCCTATCACTCCTGAAAAGTAATTTCCAGTTTCTTCCTGCTTAAATAGAACCTCTTCTGACAGGTCTTACTTCCTAGTCACCAATCACTGAACTGAGAGCAGTTCTAACAAACCTGCCTCTTTCTCTTTTTTGTAGCTCTCGGGGGAGGGGGGTCCAATCCACGTGCTTCTGAGGCCTCCACATGGTAGGCAAGTGTTCTACCAACAAGTGGGGCCCCCAGCTTTTGTGGTTTGGTTTTGTTTTTAGATAACATCTGGCTGTGTAGCCCAGGCTGGCCTAACAATCACCCTGCCTCTACTTCCCAAGTACTATGATTATAGGTGTGAACCATGGTCAGCTACCTCTTCTTTGCTGGAAAAATAAGTGGTGTGCCCCTATTCTCCTGCTCCTCTAACAGCAACACTGACCTAGACACCAGTCTCCCCAAACCTTTGCAAGAACAGAAGGCAAACACAGATTATTCTTCTCACTGAACAATCCTCATCCAACCCGCCTTTAACATTTCCTCAGTGTGTTCCCGTGATAATTCTGTGCAGTACCTCGAAAGGGACTTTAACATTAGCAGGTTGATGGGCATTCAAAACACATAGGTGCACTTGGGATCAAACTCGGGCAGGTGTCATTTGGGGGCACTGCTGCCCAATCAGAGTTATGAGATTTTGTTATGGAGTCACTCTGTTTTGGGTTTCCTCTCTTTCCCTTGCCTATTTTCCGATGTGGTAGTGGAAATTCCATGAGAAGTTAGTGTGTTGTGGCTTGTCCTGGGGACCAGTGACAGCCCAGGAGCTAACCTGAAAGCCATTTCACCCATACTGTGGGGCCCTCTTTCAGCTAAGATATGGAAAGTTGAGAATTCCCTATCTCCAGTCAATTACATTCCCAGAAAGCTTGGGACAGACACCTGACTTGACACATGCATCAACCTGCACTGGTACCTGGTTCTGTTATCCTCAACACATGAGATGGTAACATTTCAAAATCATTCCACCCTAAAGATAATCTGAACATAATGAATTAGGTTTTAAAGTACAAGTGGCCCAGATTTCAGAAGCCAGTTGAGAAAAGTTTAATACGAATAGGATCCAAAGATTACAGGAGGGACGGACATGGTTTATTAGAATAAGAAAGGGAGAGGACACACGATTCTAAACTCGGGCTTAAACAGATCAGTAAATACTGTAAATGAGCCGGAAAGACCGATGACAGCTGGGTGCTTTAACCTTCCGAAAAGACATCTGAGCGGCCACGGCGGCGGTGTCCGGCAGTCCGAGCAGTGACGACCCGGCTGCCGGCTTCAGCTACACGGAAGGACCCGTTACCCCAGCGTCCTCCCCGGGGCAGATTCGCCCAGCGGCCCGTTCACCTCGCAGCAAGTGGCACCGAGGCCCGTCCGGGACCCCGCCGGCCCCCGCCCCCACCCCCGGCCCCTGGACTCC
>NW_008350949.1:730612-782547 GCF_000622305.1 Nannospalax galili
GGCCGCACAGGCCTAAACTAGGCTCGGCGTGGAAGCCAGGGCCGCACCGCAGCCCGGGAGTCGGTCTTTCCGGCGTCCCGCCCGGCCGCGCCCCTCCTCGGGGACCGGGTGCACCGGAGCCCCGGAGTCTCCCCCAACCCGGCCGCCCGCCCTTCACCCGGGCGGAGGACGACACGGAAGCGGCGGCGGAGGCCAGCGCTCGGCCCGGCTACGCCTTCCTGCGGCCCGGGGCCGCCACCGGCCGGAGCTCCCCGGGACGGGAGGGCGGCGCCGCGCGTACCTGTCATCGTGCGGTCCGGACGCGCGGCCGCCGCGGGCTGCAGGGTCCACGAAGCCGGGCGCCGGGAGGAGACCGTGGCCGGCGGGAGGGGCGGGACCCTGCGCCGCCGGCTCTTAAAGCGGCCGTCACGTGGCCGCGCAGGCTCCGGGCTGCAGACCGCATCCTCGGGGCGGGGCGGGGCGGAGCCCAGGACCTCGGCCACCGATCGGCTCGGCCGGCTTCCCGCGGGCTGCGTTCTGCTCCGCCGGCTGGGTTCTGCCCCCGCCGCCTGCGTCCTGCCCCCGCCGAGTGCGTTCTGCCCCCGCCGCCTGCGTTCTGCCCCCGCCGCCTGTGTTCTGCTCCGCCGGCTGGGTTCTGCCCCCGCCGCCTGGGTTCTGCCCCCGCCGCCTACGTTCTGCCCCCACCGCCTGGGTTCTGCTCCGCCGGCTGGGTTCTGCCCCCGCCGCCTGCGTTCTGTTCCCGCCCCCTGCGTTCTGCTCCCTCGGGAGCCCGGCTTGAGCCTGGGTGCTTCCGGTCCTCCAAGAGCTGGGATTAAAGGAGACAGAACCACGAGGCGCGCAGCTCCTCCAAAGGCTAAAACCCTAAACCAACCAACTATGGATGACCCTGTAGTTACGCTAATTCATTCAAACTCATTAAATCGAAGATAAATTGAACTCGACATTTTTCACTTTGCCTCTGGAACCCTTGTATCATTGTGCACTCACAATGATTTTGTGGTGTTCACCTAAAAATGTAATGGATATTTACCAAATATGTAGATTCTATATCCATTACATATGTAAGTGTCCTGTTTAATCCTCTTATCAAGTCATCGAAACAGGCATTATATAGTGTCATATATCGGTCATTTTACAGATGGGGAAACTGAAGCACAGAAAGTTACTTTTATAAGGTAATAGTGCCTTCGTGTACTGGCTCTGCATTACAAGCAGGGAGTTACAGTACTTCTGCTTAGGTAATACAGTTATTTTGGTTAATGTGTTTCACAAATCTTGAAATGGCCAACTTGTCACTTTTTGTAGGAAGTTGAGAAATAGCTTTCTATGTGGTCACACCTTTTACCGTTCCCTGTCCCACACACAACACAAGCACGGCAGAGTCAGGGAGTTCAGTGCTGTGCAAATGTTTCTCAGTCATGAACAACGACATACCAGTTCAAAACATGAAATAGATGCCTAAGAATGGGGCTGGGGAGTTGGCTCAGTGGTTAGGAGCACTGGTCTCTCCTGTAGAGGACCGAGGTTCGAGTCTCAGCACCCACCCAGCAGCCAACAACCAGCTGTAACTTCAGTTCCAGGGGAATCTGACACCCTGTTTCTAACCTCCACCTTGCACTGCATGAAATAGGTACACTTGCATACATGCAGGCACATATACAGGTAAGATATTTTTAATAAATGATTTCTTTGTTAAGGTTCTGCTGTCCTCCAAACACTTGTCAGCTTACAATGGTTGCTGAATTCAGATTTTTTGCTTTTACACTGGTGCGGAAGCAGTATGCATCCATTAGAAACTGTACTTTGAATTTTGAAATTTTCTCAGCTAGTGACATGTACTACAATATTCCTTCATGAGCCTGGACAGCAGCAGTGAACCCCAATTCCCAATCAGTCATTAGGATCATTAGGGTAAACAGATAATGATACTGTGCTACTAACTGTGGTGTTTAGTAGTTAGATGTGTTGGGATATTTTCGACTTGCAGAAAGGGGTTTATAGGATATAACTCCGCTGCAGCATACAGGAAGGACTTCTCTGTATCACCCCATCTTCATGTGTGGGCCTAGGCCTACAACAGAATCACTTGTTAGGGTGTAAGTTTCCAGGCCTAAATTCAGACTTTGCAGAGTAGAACCTTTTAGAAAAATATTACATATATATGTCTTTTTGAGACAGGGTCTTCCTGTAGCCCCAGCTGTCCTGGAACTCACTATGCAGACCAGGCTGGCCTTGAACTCACAGAGATCTGCCTGCCTCTGCCTCCCAAGTGCTGGGGTTAAAGGCGTGCGCCACCACGCCTGGCAAATATATTTTTAATTGCCATATAGTAATCTTATGCATTTATGGAGTACACTTTGACATTCAATCACATATACAACGTGTCATGATCAGGCCAGAGTAACTGGCATGTCTATCACCAGAACAAGATTTTGTTTTTATTCTGTTTTTTTTTTGGCAATGTTAGTGCTTAAACACAGGGCCTTGTGTATGTCAGGCAAGCATAAGCTATACCCCTAACCCAAAACTCAGAGAATTATTTTCACTGTTGTTTGAGATAAGGTCAAATTATATAGCCTAGGCTGACCTCAAAATCCTGGGCTAACATAGGCCTCCTCCTCTCTCAGCTTTGTGAGAGGGACTATAGTTATGTACTTTGAATCAGATTCTTAAGGTCAGAGCCTAAGAATCAAATTTTAAATGTTATTCCCCATGAGCCTCTCTTGAGTCCTTCCTCATCTCTCTACCCCTACTCTGGCTTAAAGACCAATGGGCCTTGTGGGAGGACCTTCTATTACTTGACATTATATACTTCCTTTGTAGGAAACAGAAGTATGGGGTGAAGGGAAAACATATGGGCTTCTACTTACCAAGGCCCTGAATGCTTAGAAGAACTGAAGCTCTTTGAGGGGTATAAATGCTACACCGGAATGCTACAAGGTGGGGAAGAGAGACAGAGGTAGGTGCATCGGAGTCTGAATTGCTCTTTTCTAGTATAACAGATGGACCACCATATTCTGCCATCAGTGTGACACTTACCTACTTGCTGCTGTCATCTAATGGTCTCAGGGTGGGCTTCCCCAGGGATGTAGTCCTGGGGCCAAGAGGACCAGAAAGAAGTAGAGACAACTGGAAAAGAGGGAACGTTTCCCTTGAGAACACGCTCTGTTCCACTTCTCAGGGTGTTTAACTATATATTCACATCAAGTTTACAGCCTTTACTGAAGCAGACTAGAAACACAGAAAATGAAGGGGACCTGGAAAGGGAAACATGTCCCTGCCCTTGGATTTGGTTTTCCTTCTCTGCTGAAGGAGTCGAGAAACTTCAACACAGCGGATAAAGCCAAACAAGTTGCCTGCAGAGAGAATGTATATTTTCCTAAAAATACCCCAAACCAGGATGTTAAAAACAACACTGTGCTTACTTAGGGTAGAAAGTTCGTAACCTTCTGTTTTACCATATTAGCATTCCTGTCTCATACTTAAATCTAAAAAATATACCTCATAAAACCACCTTATTGGCTGGCAAGATGGCACAGTTGATAAAGGCATTTGCTGACAAACCTGACAACCTAAGTTCAATCTCCAGGACTCACATGGTAGGAAGGAACTGACTCCTGCAAGCTCTCTCTCTCACACACACACACACACACACACACACACACACACACACACGCACACACACACACACACACACACACTCACAAATAAATGTAATTAAAGAATTTAGAGGACTGAATAAAACCATTTACCATTTCATTTACAATAAAAAGTTATTTAAGAGAAATAAGTAAGCAAGCTCATATGACTTAATTTAAAATTTTTACTTAAGGTCGGGCATGGTGGCTCATGCCTTTAATCCCAGCACTTGGGAGGTAGAGAAAGGCAGATCTCTGTGAGTTCCAGGCCAGCCTGGTCTACATAGTGAGTTCTAGGCCAGCTGGAATTACAGGGAGACCCTGTCTCAAAAAAAAGACCCCCCCCAATTTTTTTTACTTAAATTTTAAGCTTCACTTAATCTTTAAACCCTACTGTAAATTATGCTCTTTAAACAATGCAATTTAGAAAGCCACAGGATCAGGGCTAAAGAGATGGCTCAGCAGTTATGAGCACTGGCTGCTCCTGCAGAGGACCCAGGTTTGGTTCCCAGCACCCACAGCTAACAACTATCTGTAACTCCTGTTCCAGGGGATCCAACAGCCTCTTTTGACCGCCACAGGCACTGACTGCATGATACGGGTGCACTTACATACATGCAGGTGATACATACATTCACATAAAAGAAAATAAATAAAATTTTAAAAAAGAAAGCCACAGATAGCTTAAAGTTTAGTAGCATTGTGGGCACCTGAGCCTAGTAGACTGTATAAAAGTATGGTAGAAAAGAATAGAGGCAGGTGTTTGGGTTGCCCTGAGCTGCCCTACCTTGGGGAACTGGGTGGAGCGGGTTGCTAGCCAAGACTGGAAGCTTCCAGTCTACTGGGGTTGAATCTGAGACACCTTGGGTTTTTAAAGCATGGGCTGAGCACATGAGAGCACTTGGTCCTGGGGTCTTTGAGAGGATGCACACTGGTCATCTGAAGCCAGGTGGGGCTGGGCTGGAGGCCTGGCCATCTCTATCTCTGTTGGGAAGCCCCTACCCTCTCCTAGAGCTCTCAGGAAGGATGGAGACTGCCCAGCTCTAACTCTCCCAGGCCCAACTAAGGAAGTTCTTGAAGTATTACCTCAGTCCATGTTGCTACACACAGATTGATTCAAGAGCTGGGTAAGCCATTCCACAGAGGACATGTACATGCTTGTCACCTCAAGAGCTTCCAGCACTGAGGAGATCAGTCCTCCATTCTGTTCCCATCCAGGAACTCACATAGCCTGTGACCTCCAGGCAGCTGTGGGAGTGGCTATCTGGGTAGTTGTTACATCTGTAGGTTTTGGGTTTGATTTTCTTTCTTTTTTTTTTTTTAAATTCTTAAGACAGGGTCTCCAGTTAGGCTGTCCTGCAACTCACTACTTGGGCCAAGCTGGCCTTGAACTAGCAGCCATCTTCCTGTTTAGCCTCCGATTGCTGGTATTACTTTACTATATCATAAAAAGTAGATTCAGAGAAAGACTTCCTGCCCAGGAGGTGGAATGGAAATACTGTCCAAAGAGGTCTGGGAGAACTCACTCCCCAAAGTACAGAGGTGGTGGGAGGGTGCTAGGAACTCAGGTGACTCTTGTGTTCCAGCCCCATCTGTGTTCAGATAGGGGTTACCCACAGTGCCCTGGCCCAGGGCCACCTCACCTTCCCTACAGAAAATTGGGAGTGTGGCTTTTGCATGTGAGGAATAAGCATTTCTGAGCATTGCCTTCTACGAGTCCCAGCTAACAATCTGGGGAGAGGCCTGTTGGCTTTCTTTGGGCAAAAACAGTATACCAGTGAGTGCGATGCCGCCCCATGACCTACACCCCGAACACATCTCCCTCCCCAGTTTACTCTTCTCACCCCATATAGAGACAAGAGGTCCTCCTGCTCTTTCTGTCCTAGGACCCTCAATAGTTTGGAATGGTAGCACTCCGGAAGGGGGAGAGCCTCCGCTTGCCCACCTGAGGATGCGTGCTCCAGGGGTCGCGTGGGTGGGTGGAGACAGCCCTGGGGCAGGGAAGGTGGTCTGTCCACTGTAAAAAGCAGAGTAAGGATCGTGGTCAGACTTGATTTGAAGCATCTAGTAACACGTGCAAAACCACCAAGGAAAAAGATTTCAAATGCAAAATAAAGGCGGGAAATAAAATAGACCCGTGAGTGAATAATTGAGTCAAAGTGATGTGGCACAGAATGCAGAGAAACCAAGAAGGGGAGGGTTAATGTGGTAAATGTGCTACTGAGAAGTTAATGTTATTTAAAGTATTATTACTTAAAGAGAAAGCCACAAGATCATACACACACACACACACACACACAAACACACACAAACACATACACACACACATACACACACATACACACACACACATGCTAATTAGTAGAGGTGATAAACATTACCATTGAAATGTACCTGAATACTTTACAGACATACTCAGGCGCCAAGGATCCAAGTGCAACTGACTATAGAGAGAGAGAGAGAGAGAGAGAGAGAGAGAGAGAGTCATTGCAGTGACAGAAAGATGCAAGTCTCCCTTCGGAAGTCCACACTGGTACATTGTTGTTCTGAGCATCTCTCCAGTCACCTTGCTGCTTAAGATCTAGGCTAAAAATATCTCTTAATAAGCTGTAACTTTGCTGCACACTGACTTGTTCTGAAATTCTTTCCTTTGGTGAATCTAAGAATCTGGCTTTACCTGAGTGAAGGTCTCTGAAAAAACTCCCGTGTCTGCTGTGGGTAGGACAGCGCCATGCATAGGTCCTCCTGCCACTGACCACTTTGAACCAAATAGGGACGCTCCTAGATTGTTACTATCATGATATTAAAGGTGTTTCACTATCATGATATTAAATGGTATTAAAGGTGACCCACTTGGGGCTGGAGAGATGGCTCAGCAGTTAAGAAAACTGGCTGTTCTTGAAGAAGACCAGGGTTCAAATCCCAGCACCCACGTGGCAGCTAACAACTGTCCATAACTCCAGTTCCAGGGGATCTGATGGCCTCTTCTGTCCTCCGTGGGCATTGCACAAGAGTGCACTTACCTACATGCAGGCAATATAGGCATACACATAATAAAATAAAATTAAATTAAATATAAAATAAAATAAGTGATCCACAATCCACTACCTAAACCACCTGAGGCATCTCTGCGCCCAGCTTCAGTTAGATGTGGTAACAAGGCTTTTAAATTGTAACATACATAGAAATTGCCTGGAGATCTTATTAAAATGTAGCTTCTTGGGGCTGGAGAGATGGCTCAGTGGTTAAGAACACTTGCTGGTCTTCCAGAGGACCTAGGTTTGATTCCCAGCACCCACATGGTGCCTAACAATTGTCCATAATTCCAGTTCCAGGGGATTTGACCTCCTCTTCTCGCCTCTGTAGGCTCTGCATGACACAGGTGTACTTACACACATGCAGGAAAAACACTCATAGCATTTTTTGAAAAGATAGTTTTTAAAATTGTAGTTTCTCATTCAGTAGTTTATGGAAGGCCTCCCAGATGACCTCCAGACTAACACTGTGACTAACTTTGAATAGGGAGGTGGTTGAACATTTTGGAGGACATGCATAGATGGATTCTGAGACTGACAATTTTCTTTTGAAATTTGAGCTAGATGAATCACTGAACCCTAAAAAAACTAAGTTGTAGTATATATGAGTTTGCCTAACTATAACTTATCTATTAAAATATGTTAAATGCAAGTATTCAGCATGGTTGATCCAGAATTCACTTTTTTTTTTTTTTTTTTGGTCTTTTTGTGACAAGTTCTCCCTGTAGCCATGGCACACTCCTTTAATTCGAGAATTCACTTTTAATTGGCTCTGGAATGCATTATGTAATGTTTTTTGGCAGGATACTTACCTTCCTAATTGTTGTTTTGTTTAAGATGATATTGAAATCAGCTTCATCCCCTTGAGTACACACACTAATTGATGGTGGGCCAACTGACCTGGAACAGAACAGTGGGCATTCTACAGACCTGAGATTCAAACGGTTCCCTTGGATGGTCCATGATCTCATATCACATCTGTCCAGACACAAGAACTAACTAGTTAAGCATCCAAACTACATGTCTAGAAGTGTTAAGATTTTTTTCATAATGCTGTCTTATTCCAAAGAAGAAATAATATCCAAGCTGGGCATGATAACAAAAACATTTAATTCCAGCACTTGTAAGGCAGAGGCAGGGGGATCTCTGTGATATTGAGGCTAGCCTAGTCTACATAAGTTCCAGCCTACAGGGAGGCCCTGTCTCAAAAAAACAAAAAACAAAATAGAAAGAAAGAAGAGAAAGAATATCCAAGGGCTCAATGGTCCACTCTTCCAGGGAACCTGGATTTGGTTCCCAACAAACATGTGGCACCTGACAACTGTCTATAACTCCAGTTCCATGGGATCTGAAACCGTCTTCTGGTTTCTGTGGGCACTGCACGCACATGGTGCACTTACATGCATGCAAAACACTCACACACATAAAATAAAAATTTGTTTTTTTAAAGAGGAGCTAGAGAGATGGTTCAGCCATTAAGAGTACTGGCAGCTTTTGCAGAAGACTGGGGTTCAGTTCCCAGAACCCACATTATAGCTAACAACCACCCAGACATCCTCTTCTGTTCTCCTCAATCATTGCACATGGGTGGTATACTTACATGCATGCAGGCAAAACACTCATACACATAAAATTAAACTAAATAAATAAATATTTAAAAAGCTTTAAAAAGAAAGAAATAATAGACTTTCGAAGGCCCAAAGCATCCTATTCTTCAGTCAAAAGCTGCAGTCTCAAGTTTGACAGGTTATAATAGCCTGACAGCTAGTTATATTGTCTCAAAAAATCCCTATTGAGTTATAATTCACTTACAATAAAATTCAGCCATTTATGCTGAATTTAGTTTAAAATATGCAGCTAAATACAGAACACCAAATAGACAGGACCAGAAAAGAAACTCTCCATGGCACATCATAGTAAAAACACCAAAACTTCAGAACAAAGAGACAATACTGAAAGCTGCAAAAGAAAAACAAGTCACATATAAAGGAAAACCCATCAGAATTACAGCAAGTTTTCAGTGCAAACTATGAAAGCCAGAAGAGCCTGGACCAAAGTATACCCAGGTCTAAATGATCACAGATGCCAACCCAGATTACTTTACCCACACAAAACGTCTATTATAGTCAAAGGGAAAAGAAAAATCTTCCATGACATAAATAGGCTGAAAGAATTCATGTCCACAAAACCAGCCCTTAAGAGAGTTCTTGAACTAATACAAAGAGCTGAAGAAAGGAATGGCTATACACAAGGGGTTACAGAAAGAAATTCAATGAAGGTATAACTGTGGGAATGCACAGCTATATCAAGAATGTGAACAGAAATAAAAATGACAGGATTCAATACACATCTTTCATTAATAACTTTAAATATCAATGGACTGCACTCTCCAGTCAATAGATACAGACTAGGTGAATGGATTAAGAAACAGAACCTATCTTTTTGTGGTCTGCAAGAAACTCATCCAACTTTCAAGGACAGACACTATCTCAAGGTGAAAAGATGGAAAAAAACATACCAAGCAAATGGTACTAAGAAAAAAGCAGGCATTGCAATTCTAATATCGGACAAAATAGACTTTAAACTAAACATAACTAGACATAACTACAGGTACCAGGATAATGGAAAGGAAACAGGGAGGTAAAGGAAAAGAAAGAACCTGAAAGAGAAGAACAGTAGGAAACAGGTGTTAATAAGGGAGATATGGGTAAAAATGGAGTTATTTTAAGGGGCCGGGGGAGGGAAGGTTATACAAGGAACCTAGGGGATAAAAGGAAAGAAGGAGCTCAAGAGAGGCGGGACCATAGGAGAAGGGTATTATTAAGGGAGAAATGGGGAAAATGGGGGCACCTTAAATGGGGAAACCATAGTGGAAGGGTTGGACAAGGTGAGAGATAAATAATGCCTAGCTAGCTAGTTTAAAATAAAAAGAAGTAACCATATTAGTCCAACAACCTACTGACAAATTATATATACAATTAGATCAAAGAATATAATATATATCTAGGCAAGGTTTATCTGAGAGCGTTTGGTCTTTGCCCAAGCTTTATCTACATGGCACATGGTAATTAAAAGTACCAGACTGGTGGAACTAACCTTTTTGGATGTTTAACAGACATACTTTGAGGCCTATACTAATTTGGTCGGAGGGACATAAAGGAAAGTTTTTGCTCCTTTCCCTCCTAGGTCGACTAAGTTCCAGGGGATTATGAGCATCTCTCAAAATGTCTTGTAACTATGGTGAGTCACCTGTCCTCTTGATCAAGGAGGCCAAGGAGACCTCACCAGATGAACTTGAACCAGTGTCCAGTCTACAAATAGGAGGGTCAACAGAGAGGAATCATTTCCTCCATGCTTCCAAGCGAAGGTAGCCATGGTCGAGTAGGACCTTTGACTTATCTTCACATAGGTGGAACTGGTAAAAGAAAGGAGCCAGGGGCTCCCCCCAAGCCCACGTGACCCCTGAGGAACAGATCCTCAAAAGGCCTTAAGAGTAAAAATAAAATGGTTTATCTAGGCCAATTGTAGGGTCTTAAACACCCAAAAGGAAAGTATAACCAAAGATTAATGGGGTCAATATAATTTTTAAGAGTCCATATGTATAGCTAAAGGCTACATAACAAGAAACAATGCCAGACAGGAGATACCTACCTTTGAGTTATTGGCCAGTGTGGTCCATAATGCTCCCGGATAGTAACCCAGCATAGAGCTGGGATAATGAACAGCAGACCCCAATCTTATCTAAGGAATAATGACAACTGATTGCTGCTAGATGAGGAACAGTTGATCTTCCAAAAACAAGGATCTCTAGAAAGGCTGACTAGAGTCAGCAGATGGACAAGCACTGGGGAACAGCTGGGGGCACCGACAACACAGTGGAGAGTAACAGATGAGAGTATTTGGGCTCCAGTGTGTGTGGGGGGAAGGCTATGGGAGGGTGCCATTTGGGAAGTGGGTATATAGATGAATAAGATTGTTTGGGATGTTCTGTATGATATATACATGGAAAATCAACAAATTATAAAAATGACATATTTGAGGAGGAAGCTTAAAAATTTACTTCATGTTAATTAGTAGAGGTAATAAACATTACTATTGAAATCTACCTGATGACTTTATATCCACACGCAGGTACCAAGGATCCAAGTGTAACTGACTGTGACTAGTAATAATCAGATACATAGAGATTAAAGACACATGTGCAAACATCTAAGTGTTAGTAGCATTAAAAATGTAGGAAATAGCATACTTTAAAATAAAACAGAGATCTTTAAAGGTTAAAAACTCATTCAATTTTGTGTCTTACAGGGTTTATACTGAGTTCAATATTGTATAGCTGTATTAATTCAACTGTGAACCTAAAAATTTACAGCCACTTTTGAAAGATGTATCCTTGCTCTGGAAATTGTTACTGAATATGTTAAAGCTGTAATGAAATGCTTCTTCTAATCATGTGGTTATTAAATTAAAAATAAGTAAATGAATAAAAAATAAAATAAAATAAAATGTGCAGCTAAATTGTTTTTACATACTCACAAAATTATTATCACAGTCGAAGCTTAGAACATTTTCATTACCCTCTGCTGCTGTTTTGTGACCAGCAGGTGTTTGTTACCACAAATCACTAAAATTTGCATCCCTTTTCTTAAATTTCTGTGTCAAGCCTTTTGAATATTTACAATACTCTTCAATTTTCAATTTCTCAAGATAGGTCTTTGCTATTTTGTTATCAGCATACCATTAAGAATACAAATTTATTTCAATACTCACAGATATACTTGTACAAAACCTAATAAAAGTCCATTTTTAGCTTTATTTGCTGTGTTTCTGTTTTTCATGAACTTCTGTTTATTATTTTCAGTGTATCCTTCAAAAGTTTATCCTGGGCCTGCAAGATGGTTCAGTGGGTAAATGCGTTTGCTGCCACGACTGAGAACCTGGGCTTGAGCCTCACAACCCACATGTAGAGGAGAGAATTGGCTCCTGCAGATTGTCCCCTGACCCACAAACACATTCTGTAATATGTATGGGCACACACATACACATAAATAGATAAAAATGTAATAAAAGTTTTAAATACTGACCTTCTGTTTCTTCAGGTCAGACACGAGGGTAATCCCAACACTACGGTCTTCTGCAAGCTGTCTCCAGTTTCTCTAACACTTTGACTTTCTGTGCTACAAACAAGATTGTTTCTTTTTCTCTTAGCACTGTTGCCCAGTGTATCATAAGGTCTTTTTGATGTTTTTCAACAAGCTCTTATGTCACAAAACAGCTAATAAGCCAAAAAGGCACAGTCAGCAGTATATATATCTTGCATAGGGGTCTTGGCTCCACATGTAGCATTGCTAGTAAACTGATATTGGGGTCCCCAGTCTTCAAGTATACCGTTTTATTACCTTCTTTGGGACGTATGCTTGCGTGGTGGGATCTGGGCATGCACAAAAAAACTCAATAGTAGTTGAAGGGGTCCGAGAGGTCTTTTCCCCTTGTGGTGCTGAATACACCATGGTGATTACCCGTGTTGTTCACATTGCATTAGCTGCAGAGTTTTCTACTTGCAGTACCATTCGATGTGTTTCAGATTTGGAGCATTTTGCATTTTTAAAAAATTTTATTTTATTTACATATTAAGAATTTTTATTGAATTTTTGTGTATTTCATACAGAACATCTCAATCATCTTTATACCCCCTTCCCTATTGCCCCCCCACACCCCACCAGTCACTGGAATTCATGCATTCCATCGTTTGTGTTAAGGCCTATCGTGTATCAAGTAGTGTCCCCAGATGTCCCTTTAATTAAGGATGCTAAATTAGTGTGTACAACATTGGGAGGGAGGTGAGAATTCTCCAATTCTCTCTTTTTTTTTTTTAATGACCGTTTTGAAGCAGGGTCTCCCTGTAAGCCCTAGCTGTCCTGGAACTCACTATGTAGACCAGGCTGGCCTTGAACTCACGGAGATCTGCCTGCCTCTGCCTCCCAAGTGCTGGGATTAAAGCTGTGCGCCACCACATCTGGCTTCTCCAATTCCCTTTTCATAAGACTTTTTTTGAGTATTTCCAATCGTTTTCATTTCCATATGAATTATGAATTCATAATAATAATAATAATAATAATAATAATGAATTATTATTATTCTGTAATAACACAAACCAGGCTTTCAATAGAGAATGTGTTGAATTTAAAGACCAGCTTGGGGAGCCAATTGAACAATTCATACCTTCTGATCCATGAACAAGGAATGTCTTTGATTTGCTGAGCAATTCTTTAATACGTTTCAACCACAGTTCATAGTGCACTGTCTTCTAAACACAGTAAAACCTAAACAAATTTGTTCTTTTAGCTGCATAAACACCAGAGGCATGGTAACTGATTTTTCTGTCTGCAGACTAAAATCTGATTATCATCAAGCTTTACACATAAAGCAACATTGCTTTAGCACTTCCTCACAAAACCGCCCTTTAACATGATCCCTAGCAATAGCTAACACCTACCTGATGTCAAACTCTTCAGTTAAAATATTTTATTTATTATTTTTATTTTATGTGTATGAGTGTATTGCCTGCATGTATGTATGTGCACCCATGTTGTGCAATGCTTGTGGAAGTCAGAAGGTGTTGGATTCCCTGGAACTGGAGTTACAGGTTATTAGCTGTCATGTGAGTGTTGAGAATCCAACCCGGGTCCTCTGCAAGAGCACAAGTGCTCTTAACTGCTGAGCCATCTCTCCAGCCCCATGTCAAACTCTTTCTACACGTGAACTCCTTTAATTTTTCTAACAATCTAATGAGACCACATTCTGTAGTCCCCACTTAGAAGTGAGGCATAGACCTCACTGCCTCCTCAGTCTGTACATTTACCCACGATCAGTAATAGGTGTAGGTTATACATGCTTGAAAGCTGCAAAAGGCCATGTGTGTTAAGAGTTAAAGTGAGAGGCATTCTCCTCTGCCACTTTTGCCCTAACCCACCATGTTCCCTTCCCTGTGGTGACATTTTCTTAGCTTTTTCCTCGACTTTAGGGACGCCATGAAGAATTCAGTATCGTGATTTGCCCTGGTGTCTACTGATACTATGTATATGTTTTCCCCTCTCAGAGGCTCCCTGGGGATGTTTTCACAGTAATTTTGGTATTAAAAGGTTTGATTTCCTTAGTACATAGCTTTTTCTTTATTTTATAGTAGTCTTAATGTGTTTCCATTTTGTTAGCCATTTGGAAACTGAAAATTTTGTAACCACTTGTAGTAATTTCTTCACTCTTTATTTAGCTTTAATTTTTCTCTGATTATTGCTCTTGTCTGACTTATTAAATTGCTTGAAATCCTTTGGGAGTGGGAGAGGAATAGGGAATTAATTAGTAAGTGACGCATTATAAAATAATTTCATGCGGGAGAAGAATAAGAAAGACGAAATTTCAGCTAAATTTCGGCAATTCCCTAGGACTTCGTAATGATTTTCCAACGAGATGCCTATTTCAGCCGGGTGTGGTGAGGCACACCTTTAATCCCAGTACTGAAGAGGAAGAGGTAGGTGGATCTGTTTGAGTTTGAGGCCAGCCAGGACTACATAGTGAGACACTGTCTCGAAAAAGAAAAAAAAAAAGATTTTAAATTGAATATTTTTAGAATATCATAGTTATTGATTCAGTCATGGGAATAATTTCTGCAATTTAATTTAAAAAATCTTTAAAAGATAAAGTGTTTGCCTGATGCTTCAATTTTACTTTATTTCTAGTTACAGAGTAGCACCATATGGCCAAAAAAGAAGGGAAATTTTGTCTGGGGTCTACTGTGAACACTTCAGATGTGCTCTACGTACCTTAGTTAGGATATTTTTGACCTTTTATTGGTGAATTAAGTCATTTAAATAAGATAGCTTAATTTACAGAAGACTAAAAATCCAAGTGATCTGTTTGGCATTGATTGCTTCACACTTGCTGAAATAAAATACCTGACAAGATCAACCACAGGGAGAAAGGGTTGTCCTGGCTCACAGTTTGAAAACACAGTCCATCGTGAGGGGAAGTCACGGTGACAGAGGCTTGATGAGGCCTCCGGTCACATTGCATCTGTGGTGGAGGAGCAGAGAGCCTTGCACGGTCATGTGCATTGCTTTCTCCTTTTAATGCAGCCCAGGGAAGGGGCTGCCTACTTGAAGGTGGGTCTTCTTACCTCAATTAATCTAATCAAACAAAATCCTCACGAGCATGGCCAGAGAAGCTAAGCTAATCAAGATAATCCCACAGAGATGTGCCCTTGGGCTTGTGTCAGAGGTGATACTAGATCTTGTCAAGTTGACATACTAGCATCACAAGAGGTGCCTCTTTAATAAAGTCATATAATAAAAATTTAAAAATACATGCTTCAATGCACTGTGATATGTCATTATGAGCTAAATATGGTCATAAGTGTGTCACTCAAATCATTCCACAAACTTCTTTCTCCTGACTTCATGATCATGCTCACCCCCTACTCAGGCGTTTGACACACACAGCTCTGATTTATGTCTGTACGGGCTTGCCTTTTCTGGGATTTCATATGAATTCAGTCACAGAGTATGCCTTTTGCATCTGGCTTCTTTTATTTAGCATAATGCTTTTAGGATGTGTTCACAGCGCTGAGTACATCAATGGTTCAATTATTTTTACTGCCAAATAGTATTGTTTTGTGTGCATTCATTATAGTCATAAAACTGCCACCATTCAAGAATTAGGAAAGGATTATTTGGTTGAATAGGATGGTGCATTAACTGTAAGGATGGAAGTTGACTAATAAAATTTGCCAACTTCAGATGTGATCCCTAAGAATAGGACTTACTGTTTCTTACACAAAGTTGATCATGACCTAAGATAACCTGATATCTGTGAGCAGTGCGTGAAGGGTAAGGGGATATAAGTCTCTGCCCTAGTTTTATTTCTGTTGCTGTTATAAAATACACCAACTTGGAGAGGGAAGGGTTTCTTTCAACATACAAGTTACCATCCATCATTAAGGGCAAGAAGTCAAGGGAAGAATGTAGAGAGAGGAACCTTGGAGAAACACTGCTTATAGGCTTTCTTCCTCAGTTACCTTTCTTATACAGTTCAGGCCCACCTGCCTAGGGATGACCCCGCCAACAGTAGGCTAGGTCCTCCCACATCAATTAGCAATTAAGAAAATGCCTCACAGACATGGCCAAGGCCAATCGGATGGAGAATATTTCTTAATTGATGTTCCTTCTTCCAAGCTTTGTGTCAAGTTGTGTCTTCTAGTCTGTGTCAAGTTGATGAAAACTAACCAGTACAGCTGACCCCTTGTCAACTTGACACACCAACACATCACTACTAATCCACAGCCTTTCCCTTTTTGTGTATTCCCAAGATCTCATGTTAACATCATAATATAAAACACAGACCAACTTTTAAAAGTCTTACAATCAGGGCTGGAGAGATATCTCAGCTGTTAAGAGCACTGGCTGCTCATGCAGAGGACCTGGGTTTAATTCCCAGGTCCCACATGGTGGCTAACAACCATCTGTAACTCCAGTTCCAGGGCATCCACAAGTGTTGCATGACACAAGTGCACTCACATACATACAGGCAATACACTCATACATATAAAATATAATAATAAATAAAAAATATTTAAAAGCCTCACAATCTTTTAAAAATTTCAACACTTGAAAAGTCCAATGTCTCTTTCAAAATCCAAAGTCTGTTAATTGTGGCCTCCTGTAAAATAAAAAAAACAAGTTAAATGATTTTTTGTTTCAAAAGGCAAGAACCAGATACACTTAAGCAAAACCAAAGTCCAGCAGTGTAACTCAATGTCAGACATATGGAGCTCATATTTTTATGGGCTCCAAAAGGCTTGGGCAGCCCCCGTTCTCTAGCTCTGCTGTCTGCAACACACTCAGCTTGACTCCTAGGCTCAGGCTGGCTCCCCTTCACACCTGCTGCTGTCCTTGGTGGTCATCTCACAGTTCTGGCATCTCCAATATGCTGGCGTCTCCTCTGCAACTGAGGCTACACCCTCACCAGTGGCATCTCTTGGGCCCATGGTGCTGTCTCAGCTTCTCTCCATGACCCCTTCAGTTATATAGCGTTCATACTGCTAAAGCCAGTATCATGTGGGAGACTCTTGCACATTGCCAAGTTCAGCTGTCAGCTTGAAGTGCAGTCTTAGCCTCCTCTGGACTACAGTTTCTCTGTGCTGACCCCAAGGAAATACTTCTCAGAAGATTTCACCTCTGTGGTTTTACTACACCAGCATTATAACGAGCTGAACAAAAAGCTGACTCTTAAATTTAGTTTTTAAGAATGGGCCCAAACTTGCAGGACTCTCATTCATCTAGATGTCTCTTGAAACTGTCTCCTGGAATTGTGTGATGGAACTTTCCTGGCCCTCTATTTCTGGAACTGTACCCTTGAGTCAGGCCCTACCCATAATTTTATTCAAAAAGCATTTCTCCAGCTTCAGTTGGGGAGTACAAGTTTGCCTCCACCCTAATCTTAACAGACACCTGGACTTTTCATTGTTAGTACTCCTAGTTCTAGATTATTTCATTCACCCAAAGTCATGTGTCCTTCCCAATCTCCACTGTGTGCAATAGAGATGGGTGTGTCGCCTTTCAGCATTTTGGAATGTTAGTTCCCCATCATACTAACATTTATTCATTCATTCATTTGTTATCTTTTTGGGTGGAGTTCCAAATTGAGGTTGCCAACGAAATGAGATCAGGTGTCCAGATATAAGACACAGAGCACACGGTTCTTCTGGGGTTGACTAAAAGTCATCAGTCCAGATTATATCATTTTAATAAAAATCATTCCTACATACTTCAGTGATGCTGGTCACTTATTCATTGCAACTGATTCTTCAGTCCCAGCTGATCAGCATAGATTGTCCCAGTAAAGCAAAGGTTTTACTTCCACGAATTCTTAATGCAAAGATATCACACAGACAGCCTTGATAGTCATTGCTTCCCTCTGAAACTTCACAAGCCACGTCTCCATCATCTGCATTTCTCTCAAAAGTGTTTTCCAAGTTCTCACAACAGCTCATTATCCTCTGAGCATTCAATGGCTTTTTCAGTCCAAAGCTAAAAAACCCTACACAGTTCTGCCCCCCCAACCACCCGCAAATGGTTAGGTTCATCACAGCAATGTTCTACTCTGTGGTACCAACACTGACCAAAGCCAGCTTGGATAGGAAAGGGTTTGTTTCACCTTGAAGCTTATAGTCCATCATCAAGGGAAGCCAGGACAGCAGCTTAAGGCAGGAACCTGGAGGCAGGAACTAAAACAGAAATCATGGAGGAATGCTCTTTACTGGTTTGCTCCCTGGCTTGCTCAGCTACTTTTCTTATACCCCTCAGGCCCGTGCGCCCAGAGATGACACAGTCCACAGTGGGATGGGCCCTCTTATATCAATCAACAATAAAGAAAATGCCTCACAGACACGGCCATAGGCCTATCTGATGTGGGAAATCCTTTAGCTGTGGTTCCCTCTTCCCGGGCATGTCTAGGTTTGTATCAAGTTGATAAAAACTCTGACAACCCCCATGCACACTAATGGTAACTACTTTCTTTAAGTATGTCAATGCCATACTGCTTTTGTTTGCCCCCTCCCTACCATTAACATATTTTAAGGCATCGTTTGTGAAGAATCATTTAGAAGAGATGGCCCCAAAGCCCACTACCTTCCAAAATTTTAGTGATTCTATTTGCTGGCATAGTTGAGCCTGAAAGGCTGAAAACATAGAGGAAGAGAGGGAGGGAGGGAAGGAGAGAGAGAGAGAGGGAGAGTCATTGTTACCATGTCTCTAGGTTACAGTGGAAAGTATTCTATTGCAGGTTGTATTATGTGATCTTCAAAACAATCCATCAAGCAATCCATTTGGAGGTAGACATTTTCACATAGCCACATAACAAAAATGTTACTTGAGCCAAACTATTCAACTTTAAGTTAAAAAAATGTATACATCTGAACTTTGAACCCTCTTCATGCCACTAAACAAGCAGATGTACTACATTTCTGAGTTTCATGCCCGACTCCAACCTTGAAAGTTTAGATAAGACTGATGGATGGCTGTTGTGTATGATGTTTGGAAACAGAAAGGCTTTACTCTTCTTTTCCCCTGGGTAAAAATTATTTTCTTTAGTGCATGCAGAATCACCATGCCTTTGTTACGGATGATGTAACCGAGACTAAGAAAGCCTCCCAAAGTCATTTCACTGGAGTGCTGTGTCTGGCTTTTCCTAATCTCTACCGCTTCACGGAAGTTTGAATGGAATGTAGAAAAATGCACAAGAATTTAGGACTTCAGAGACCTTTTTTTTTTTTTCTGATACAAACAGCCAGTGTGACAGCAAGTGTCTGCCTCCTGCTTTTCTGTTTGATACAGAGGAAATGGGAGAGTCAATGAAGAACTGCATATTTGAAGAAGACCCTCGATCAGTAAGGAGACAATAAATGGATGATCCAGGGAGTTGGAGAGCCTCTGACTGTGGGGCAGCAGAGGACTATGGAATGGAAGGACGAAAAGCAATGCTTCCAAGGCCTCAGGAAAGCTGACCTTAAAGGAAACATACTGCTTTCCTTTCAGTAATTCCCAAGCAGCTACTGGAATAGATCTGACTTAGGGAACAGCCACATTAACAAAGGCTAAATTGTTTGTTGGGACGTCTGATTGCCCTTCCCCAATCTCCATTTGTCTGAAATTTCTTTTTCAAGGACAAAATGTTTCGCTTACAATTAGGGAAAAATAAGTTCTGGCTGAAGGAGAAGAGATTCTTATTTTGACAGTTAGCGTCGGGCAGAGTGAGAAATAGATATTACACATGTGCTCTTCTTCTGTCGTTCCAGTGGCCTTGTGTAGGAGATATTATTAGCTCTATTTTGTACACAAAGATGATGAAACTTAGAAGTTAAGAAACTGTGTACTCTCGATATGAATATGCCTTTTGTTGCCAGTAAATGAACTCTAGTCAGAGGTAGTCTGTGGTCCACAAATACATAAATTTTAATGGAAATAATTATTGAAGAGTTTTTTAAAAAGTGACTAGAGAGATGGCTCAGCAGTTAAGAGAACTTGCTATTCTTCCAGAGGACCTGGGTTTGGTTCCCAGTACCCACATGACCACTAAAAATTGTCTGTAACTTCTGGCCTCTGCAGGCACTGCACACTTGTGGGGCCCTTACAAATAGGCAGGCAAAACACTCATACATATAAAATAAAAATAATTTTTAAAAAGATTAAAAACATTTTTTGGGGGGACAGTGTCTCATATATCTCAAGCTGTCCTCGAACTCCCTATGTAGTCAAAAATGATCTTGAACCCTTGATCTTCCTTCCTCTACCTCCCAAGCGCTGGGATTACAGGTTTTTACCACCGTACTTCTTTTATGCGGGACTAGGATTGACCCTATAATCTTGTGCATGTTAGACAAGTACTTTACCAACTAAGCTACATGTCCAAACCTAAAAACAGACTTCTTCAGAAAGCAACATGTCTTCAGAAGATATATTAAACGGAATATATCTTTAATATGTTGAAGCATCACTATTTTGCATATAAGATAATTATAGTCACATTATTCTTGGAACTGTTAATATTTAGTTCTGTTCTCATTAATAAACTGAATAGATTTTTATGTAGGAGAAGAAATTTACTCAGTATTTTAACTTTTTAAAGGCTCTTTAAGATTTTATCCTCCCAAATATGTATTATTAGCATTTTCTTCAATTAGCAATAACTGTGCCTTGGATAAACCTCATTGATAACGATACTGCCACTGTGCAAAGCTCATAAGCATTTAATAGAGATGAGAACAAGTGACTTGATTATTCCACGTGGTCAGTGTGATCCTTAAACTACACATGCCCCTCACTTCCTTTCTGCTTACAGTGGCTTTTATACGTTTCCGGTTGCTTTCACTTTTACTTCTGATGAACTTTTTATTTTTTTTTCAGAATTTCTTATGATAAGACAAATGTTCAGTTCTCAGAATATCCCTGGTTTTATTCAATGGAATTATGGGAATTTCATTTTTTCTATACTGAGGAGTGAACCCAGGACTCACACATCCTAGGCAGGTGCTCTACTACTGAGCTGTATCCCTGCCATCCTTTTACTCCTGATTTTGAGACCGGGTCTCATGAAGTTGCCCAGAGTAGCCTACTTTGTAGCCCAGGCAGGCCTTGAACTCACTTTGTAGCCTAGGCAGGCCTTGAATTTTTCATCTTCCTAGCTCAGTCTCCAAAGTTGTAGCGGTTACAGGCCTCTGCTACCAGGTCTATGTGAGAATTTTTTAAATATAGATTTAAGCAGATTTTAAAATACACCAAAATATCTACTATATTCATCTTTATAGCCAATTATTTAGGAATCGGTCTGCTAAGATCTATATTCTGAAAACAGGTCTGCGTTCAATAATTTAAGGGCTTCTGAGTATATTGTTCCAGGCAACATGGATTAACCTTGAGCTCAAGATTTTTCTTTGCCAGTTTGGATCAGGAGAAAAAAGAGAAAACCCTCCCCTACAGCCTGGGATCTTTCTTGAATCCTACAGAGGTCAAAGTCCTACCAGAATTTGACACCACGCCTTTCTGTTGTTAAATAGGGCGCTGCCGCCAGGCGTTTGGGCGTGGTTCATCATCAGCAGGCACCTAGCTTCTAGATGGCCAACATCTTAGCAGTGATAGTATCTAACCTCATCTGGCCGCTCCAAAACCCGTGATACAAACAAATTCCTTGGCAAGTTCTGATGGCATCAAGTAAGATCTACTAAAGGGAGATGAGGAAGAGCTTCCCGGTCACTGGCCCTGAAGTGACGCCCGTTTAAAACTCTGGGTTAGAATCAGATTCACCAGGAAGCGGTGAGCCATGTACTGGATAACCTTGTCCTCCGAGTGGCAAGCCATCCTAGCAAGCAATGAATAAGTGCCTTCTTTTCTAGCTTCTCACAGCTTGCTCCAATCACCTCAAACTAATTGGACTATGAGACTAGGAGGGGAGGGGCAGAGGCAGACAGTCACCCCTCCCATATCAGCCAGCCTTAACTGCATGAGGTGGAGGGACTAAGGAGAGAGACAGGGGAAGTCAGGGAGAGGAAAGGTGCTTTGCCATCTTGGACTACAGGCAGCAGGTCTGGAAGCCACAGGCAGAATGTAGGGTAAAAAGCCCAAGGGTACTCATACCTTTGTAAGTACCCCCTCAGCACTATCACATGCTCTGTTGGCAAGCCCAGTAAGTCCTGTTGCTCCTTGAACTGTAGTTTGGAGGAAAATTGTCTTGGTTTGTCGTAAGGATGGTGGGAGGAGGAGGGCACACGGGGAGCCTGGAAGCCAAGCGCAAGCTCCCAGCAGTAGATTTAATTTACAGCATGAGATAAGAAACTCACAAAGGACTGTCTGTAAGAAGGATACAGAGGAACCCAAGGATGGGTAGTAATTTGCCCAAACACTTTCTGGACAAATTGGTATCGAACACATTTTTTTTTAGGTCAAAAGAAAAATGCTTCTAAGGGCCAGTGTCCTTAACTAGGACTTCCAAGTACGATGTTGAAGGTAGCAGTGAGAGGGGACGTCGTTCCTCATTCCTGATCTTAGTGGGAAGGCTTGTTTTCTTCCCACTAAGCACAGTGCCAGCTATAATTTTATTGGTAGATTTCTTTATCAAGTTGAAGAGGTTGCCCTCTATGCTAGTTTGCAGAAGTCTCTTCTTCCTTATGAACAAAATAGTTTGGAGAACTTCCTATTGTTGACATGAGCAAATTTTCTCTCCCCTGTTCACCTCCTTCTTCTCTTTCTTCTTCATGGCTTCATAGTATTCTATTGCATGAATATGCTACTTTTGATTGAACAGATCCCTTTAATGGATCTTTGGGTTATTTGCATATCTTTTTTTTTTTTTTTGGTCTTTTTGAGACAGGGTCTTCCTGTAGCCCCAGCTGTCCTGGATTCTCCATGGAGACCAGGCTGGCTTGAACTCACAGGGATCCACCTGCCTCTGCCTCCCAAGTGCTGGGATTAAAGGCATGCACCACCATGCCTGGCTATTAGCACAAACAATGCTACAGTGAATAAATGATATACACAGATCATTTTACATATGTGCAAATTCCTAAAAGTTGAAATGGCAAGTAAAAGTGTACTTACGCATTTGCCACTTTGGTTTGCTGAACTGTCTTCTATAGGAGTTGTGCCAAATTAGATATATCAGTAATTTATAAGGCGTTTGGGAAGTGGTATTTCAATGTAAATTTTTGTTTTATTTATACTTTTTAATTTATCTATTTATTCTTGAGACAGGGTCTTACTATGTTGATGAAAATTAGCCTCAAACTCCTGATTCTCCTGCCTTTGATACTTCTCTGCTGGAATTATGGAGCTGCGTCACCATACCCTGCTCAACATAGTTCTGATTGACTTCTGTTAATGAGTGATATTGAGTACATCTTCTGATTGTTTTTTTAAAATACTGTATTTATTATTATTTATTTTATGTGTACAAGTGTTTTGCCTGCACATATGTAAGTGCACCTGTGTCATGCAGTACCCACAGAGGTCAGAGGATGGTGTTGGATTTTCTTGAACCTTTAGTTACAGATGGTTGTTAGCTGCCATGTGGGTGCTGGGATTCAAACCTGGGTCCTCTGCAAGAGCAGCCAGTGCCTTAACCGCTGAGCCGTCTCTCCAGCCCCACTTTCTAACTCTTTGTGGTTAGCCATTTCTGGTTCTTTTTCTTTCTATGTCCTTTTCTATTTTTTTCTGTTAGACAGTTGATGCCTTTTTGTTTGTGAGGGATGTAGTTCTTTGCATATTATGAAGATTTTCCATTTGTTTGGTACTAACTATAATTTTGTGTGTCTGTGTTTTTATGTAGACCATTTCAACACAAGATTTCTTTGCTCTGGAAGTGTTCAAAATATGATTACTTGGTAGGGGCATGTGATGGCTATTCTAGATTGTCAACTTGGTTGGACTGAGAAACGTTTGGGGATTAGTAAAGCATAATTCTGAATGAGTCTGCATTTCTAGGCATGTCTGGTATATTGGATAGCAATAGGGGATGGAATCCCTGCCCTGAATGTGGGCAGATTCGCACAGTAGGGTGAGAGCCAGGATTGAGCAAAGTTGGAAGTAGAGGCTCACCGATTCAGGCATTGTATTGCTCTGCTTCCTGGCTGCTATGAAATGAGCATCTCTGCATCATCACAGCCACCTGCTGCTGTTTTCTGCCTCGACACAGGACCAGAAACAATGGAGCAAATTGTCCATGGACTGGGACCTCTGAAACCATGGGCTAAAATAAATCAATCTTCCTTTTAAGTTTTTCATGTCACATATTTTGTGACAGTGACAAACAAGTAGCACAGGGTATTATCAAGGAATTTATGGATCACATCTCTGGCTTATGATCTTTCAAGTAATTTTCCATATTTAGTTTTATAATATATTGTTTTGAATATTGCTTTGTTTAGACCAAAAGCTTAGGCCTAGGCAGGTATGCAACCTTTCCACATAAAGCCTGCTTTAACATAGTCGACGCAGCATCTCCACAAAGGCAGACTGAGCACTGTGTAACCAAACATATGTTGAGTATCCGATGACCCACATCTTTTTCCTTAAGAAGGAAGTAGCTCTGCTTTATCACATTTGAGTATTTTGGTCAACAGTGTGGCATCTCGGGGATTTATCCAGCATGCTTTTCAGGGGTGTTCTTCTAGAAGAAGGCAGTCATGGAAAGGGAGCCAAGAATATTAAGTATTTATGCTCCTGTGTAATTTGGCTTCAGGAAACAAAATCAGTTTCTGATCAGCACTTAGTGCAAGATGAACTGACAGTTGAAAGAAGCACATTGGCAGATAATCACTGTGTCTAATACTGTGGTCAAATCTTTCACATGATATGTTTTACAGGCAGCTTGGAAACATTTTGCATGCCAGAAAAGATGAAAGCATTTGATAACTGCTTCCTGACAATCAAAGGACAAGGAGAGTTCTAGATTCTTTAAGTGCCCAGAATGTAATTCTGTATGTATTGCACATCATTACCAACTGTTTGAAATCAGCAAAGCCTCATTTAGGGCCCAGACATTTGGGAAAGCAGTATGTGGCTGCCTGAGGTGAATCGCTTAGAAACACAGGACAATAAGAAGCTTGAAATTTCTGGGGATTTTGTTCAAGTGTTTTTGTTATAACCTTTGAAGAGTGAGCTTCACTAACATTTTCTAAAAGGAATCGGGCTTGTTTAAATCATATCAATTTGTTTGTTTTCTTTAAGTTTTTCTTCTCTCAACACTTTCCTAATGAGCTTTCTGACTCCCATCACTCCTTTTTTTGTCCTTCAAATTTGGTTATTCTGTATCTATAAGCATAAGCAAAGGGATATTCTATCTTATTTCATCTTTTAAAATTTTAAACTGCAATAAAATTATACTAATTATTAATTAATTTATTCATATGTGTGCAACACAGCGTTCTGGCACTCTGTGGAGGTCAGAGGACAAGTTGCAGGAGACGGTTCTCTCCTTCCACCACATGGGTCCCAGAGGAGATGGAACTCATTTGGAAGTGTAGCAAAGGAAGCTAGGAGCAAACTCAGTTACTCCTCAATTTTCATGAAAATCTGATGAGGTTATAGGAAGGGTACAGAAGCTGGTCTCTGAGATGCTGTGAATAAGCCAGGTTTTGGACATATTCACACAAGTCAAAGAGTTGTTGGGCCTGCTACATTTGGTCGGCCCTGAGAACACCAAGACATCCCACCTGTTTAGAGAGAGGCAGAAACTGTTAATATTCTTTATCAGCTAAAAAGTTAGGTGGGAAGGATAGGAATTAGAGAAGGAGAGGGATAGAAGGCAGGGAGAGGGATTAAAAATGTTCTTTAAGAAAAAATTGAAATTAAATTGGAAACATTACTTTTATTTTAAAAATATTTTATTTATTATTTTTATTTTATGTGTATGAGTGTATTGCTTGCATGTGTGTAAGTACATCTGTGTCACATAATGCCCTCAGAAATCAGAAGATTTCCTGGCACTGGAGTTACGGACAGTTGTTAGCCTCCATGTAGGTGCTGGGAATTGAACCCAGGTCCTCTGCAAGAGCAGTCAGTGCTCTTAACTGCTGATCTGTCTCTCTAGCACAAAGCATTTCTTTCCTTAATGAAGTTACAAGAATTTCAGTTTAGATTCAGTAGTGACAGGGAGAATGCTAGATAGACAAAACTTAAGGTTATTTCTCATTCATGGCATTATAAATGAAGCTTGAGCTTGCACACACGATATGTTGACTCAACTCTGAAGTGATGGGGCTCAGGCTCTGGGATAAAGAATATGCTTGTGCTGGGAAACCATCTAGCAAAACTCTCAGAGGAATTTGAATCGAACCAAGTTGAGACTTTAAACGTCTTTCCAGGGAGATCCTTCCCTTCTTTGTTACAATGACACAGTCTGAAAGCTGTTCTAGACGGTGGAGCACCCCCCACCCCCCTGTCCTCCAAGTAAGTTCATGCTGATCATGAGAGCTAGAAAATGAACTGTCATGTGCACCAAAGTCCACGGAAACTGCTTCCTATTGGGTACGTTCATGTCTGAAGTTGCCATGCCAGACATCCAGTGCATAGCCGTCCCACCAAGCCCTTTAGATATTCAAACTTCTCCAAGCAAGCCCCCAACATTTCCGTTTGAAATCTTTCAAGACAAGCGTTAAAATAAATAGGACTTCTTTTTAAGTGGTTTTATTAGCAATATTAGTTATATACAATAACAGATGTCATTATATTTTCATTCAAATATATGATGTATTTTGATCATATTTACCCCTAATCACCCTCCCTTTTCCTCTCCCACTTCCACTGATCCCCTTCTGCTTCTTTTACCTTTATGTATGTATGTATGTATGTATGTATGTATGTATGTATGTGTATGTGTGTGGTGTGTATGTGATCCAATCAGTTTTCATTAGACTTGTTTAGAGAAGCATGGGAGAGTGATTATTTTACACATGAGCACCTTACAAGTGGCTCCAGCACTGAACAAACTCAATCTCAATCCTGCCCCCGTCTCTCTCCATTAACTACCCATAGATTTTGTTCCCTCCCTCCCACCTTTCCTTCCTCCCTACTTTCTTTTCTTTTCTTTCTTTCACAGGGTCTCCCTGTAGCCCTAGTATGCCTGGAACTCACTATGTAGACCAGGCTGGCCTTGATCTCACAGAGATCTCCTGCTTCTGCCTCTCAAGCACTGGGATTAAAGTTGCATGCCACCATGCCTGGCTGATCCTTAGTTTCTTTTTTCTTTCTTTTTTTAAACACTAATGTATTTTTTATTTATTTAGCATAATATAGAAGTAACTATAGATAGTTTTTTAAAATAAGGAACCCTAAGAGAGCTTAATTAGAGTTATATAGAATCACCATGTCAGTTATGAGGTAAAAATTGGGTACTGATTATATTATTAGTATTATTTTAATGATTTATTAGAATATGCTAGCTCACATTTAAAAAGAGTTTAGCAAAGGGTCAGGTTTACCTCTTTTTGATGTAAAACTCAAAGTAGGCTTTGGAAAAACATTGTAACAAAATGTTTCAGACTTATAACTTATGTATGTTTCAAAGACAGTAGAGTTACCATGAAAGGAACCTGAATTAACGTCGTATCTTTTAAAAATATTTTATTTATCTTTTTATTTTATGTTTATGAGTGTTTTGCCTCCATGTAGGAAAGTGCACCAGTGTCAGGCAATGCCCACAGAGGTCAGAAGAGGGTGTCGGATGCCCTGGAGTTGTTAGCTGCCATGTGGGTGCTGGGATTTGAACCCCGGGTCCCTGCAAGAGCTCTTAACCACTGAGCCATCTCTCTGGCCCTATCATGGTGTCTTTTAAGATAATTTTTCACAGCCTAACTTTGAAATGGATTACTAAAGCTTGGTGAACTTACGTCAGCTCACCCATTCGAACTAATATGTGACGTAGACAACTAGGTAGAACGTCAGTATTTTCATGTTGAGATTAGTTGGAAGGGTTAGTAAAGGTTTTTGGTCAGTTTGAATTTATCTTTCTGATGCAAAATCAAATGAAGACCACATTAAGACAGAAATGCTAGGTTTAGTCTGTGCTGTAGAAATCATTTACACTTAGCAAATTATCATAGTTATTTTTCTTTTAAATTTATGCTGCTTTTCCTTTAGGAAGTTGATGGAAAGGCATTGTATTTCTGTGGATGAAGTTAAAATTTTTTCAGTAAATATTCATGTTCTTAGTCCAGTTAAAAAGCACCAATATATTCACCTGTATCGAGCACTCAGTGCTGACATGGCTTATATTCAAGAATTCTACCTGGACCCGCAGAGCTGAACCTCTTCTGTGGGTTTAGGGAAGTTAAGAATCAATTTTATTCTTTTGCTATGAAGAAATAATCATTCTTTTTAAAATTACTCTACTTACAAAATGAAATAACTATTTCAGATGTACTCAATTGTTTTATGTTTTATGTTGGCTCGAAACAAAAGATTCAGATGTCTATTTGAACATTAAGAGTACATCTTGCTTCACAGATCTTAACAAAATAAAACTTGAGTTATTTAAAACTGTAGAACATGCCTATTTCTCTGTTATCTTCACTATAAACGGGCTAAAAATGTTCTTGGGAAGAATTAATGTTTTTATAATATTTTGCAGATGCAAAATGGATTTTTTGCTGATTGTTTTCTTTTTATTTCTTTTTTGGCAAGAGAACAGATAGGCTATAGTAGATATGTGTCTCGAAAAATATATTTGTGAGATATTCAAACTTTGGATGTTTCCTCCTAATTAGATGAGAATAAGTATTTCTGTGGTTTCGAGCAGCTGCAAGGATATTATGGAGAAAGAGCGAGGACTGTAGGTTGAGCTTAGCCAGCGATTCCACATGACCTTCATACTTGTCTTCAGGAATCACCAAATCATGTAATTTTTGGTATTTCTTCCTCAGGCTTTTTATATTAAACAACACTCAAGCTTTGATAGTTTGAAATGAAATGCTTCATGCCTGACAACACATGAACCCACACGCAGTATGAACCAGAGGGACCATATGAAGGCTAAGAACTTAATTGATAAGGGTCTCCATCTCTACTTTCCCCTTCCGCGTCATTCAGTGATGAGGAATTCAATGAGACCACAACATGCTATGAAATGTAAGCTCCGAGAACTTCCATTCATTCAATAAATATCTTTGAGTGTCACTTATTTTCTTTTCTCCCTATTTGTTTGGTACTAGAATCTGCACAAGGGCTGAGGAGATAGCCCAGTCAATAAAATGATGGCCTTGTAAGCATGAAGACCTGAGTTCAAGTCCTAGAACTCACATTTTAAAAAACCAGGCACACTTGTAATCCTCGTGCTTGGGGTCGGGGGGGCTTACTGGCTAGCCAAACTAGCCTACTGGGGAAGTCCTGGGCCAGTGAGAGAGACTTTCTTCAAAAACAAAGTGGACAGCTCCTGAGCAATGACACCTAAGGTTGTCCTTTGACTATCACATGCACCTACACCCATGTACCATGCACATATGTACCTGCACACATATGAACACACAAATATACACAGACAATCTGCACAAAAATCTGTAGCTATTTCTGTCTACAATAATTCTACCATGAGAGATATGGATTTGGTTCAACAGTTCATTATAAACAAATAAACAAAATAATGACAGAGGTGGTTGGGGAAGACCTAGACCACAACATGAGACTGGTCATTGTGACATGAAAATCACTGAGTCTTCCTGTTTTAGTCTAATCATCAAATAAGAGTGTCCTAAGAAACTCCCCTTCGCTCCACAATTCTAGAAATATAATTAAGATAATTATTGATAATTATTTTAGTATAATACAAAACACTGATGCTTTTGGCTTTTCCAGTGGTATGTAATTTTCTGAAATTCTTGTTTTCCAGCACTCTGAACGTATGTTATCTGATTGCATAATGTTTGACTGCTTTGAAGACTGGTAGGTATTTCCCAAATGAATGTGAGGCATATTTATTGAAGGATTATATCTCAGAATTAGGAATACATTCAAAGCTCAGTTGTCTGCTTTGAATTTCCTTATAGATAAATGAGGGGAAGTCAGGGAGCTTACAGAAAGAATATGACATAATTAAGACAAGCCAAGGCAATCCAGCATGGGCATTAATTTATCTCTTGCATTTTGAATGGTTAAGTTGGAAAATTTGGCTTTTCAGTAGTATTTACACGTTGGCTTAATTTTATCAATATCTAGAAACAGAAAGTTAGCTGTGGGCACACTATGGAACAAAGTGGTGGTGAGGCTAACATTTATTTCTTACTTTTTCCAGTTTCTGTTTTAAACTTTTTACAAATATTAACTCATGCAATCCTAACAATTCTCACTGACTTCCCCTTGAACCTCCATTTTCCACCTCATCTTCTAAGAATCATCGGGCGCTCTGGCGGTTCTTGGAGTCTGCTCAAAAGACGGCTCACACTTCTGTTAGTCCAAGGTCACAGTTTGGGGTCAAGGCCTTCTTCAGACAAAACTGAGCCACACTTCTCTGGGTTGTCTTCAAGCATCCTTAATAGGTGTAGACCCTAATTTTGATTCTTTGGCTGAGTTTGGGGTTAGAGAATGACCTAAGGGCTATCCTCCATTCAGACATGGAGTAATAAGAGATTTAATGTTATTTTGGTTTTTCTCTCTAGACTGAGGGGTGACTTGGTTTCATCATATATCTTTAATGACTTTCTGTTTTGTTTTTTAGATGGGGGTCTTACTATGTTGCCCAGGCTGGTTTTGAACTTATAAACTGAAATGATTCTCTCACCTTAACATTCCCACTGTTAGGTCTATGTGTCACTCTGCCTGGATTCCAGGTATATTCAAAACTTGTGTTGGATGGGACAAGAGGAGATAGTAGTTAAAAGAAAAACTCATCTTCAAGCATATAATTACACCCTAAGTCCATAGCTCCTATGAGTTTCTGTGGAGTCCTCCGTCTTAAAGGTGATCCTGTATCAATCTCATACATTTTCTAGGAAAGGGATAAGAATTAAGTTTCGAGGCCTCCTGAGAGCTTAGCACATTTCAGAGGTTTTCATTTACACTCACAGATAAAAGATGAGGAAATTGATAGTATTTTGTCCTGGTAAATAAAGAATGTCACTATCGTGAAGGAAAAGGAGGTGGAAGCCTGGAACCATTTGTTTAAAATTGATCAGAGAGGGAGATGAGGAGGCTTAACTTGTACAGGACAGAGGATGGTAAACACGGATGGACTTGATGGAGGGAGGGCTTGGTCTTAAAGGACCAGCCACAGGAGGGTAATGCAGAGAGGAAGGTGGCTTAAACTAGACTGAGAGTACTTTTAACTTAAGTGGTAGGTACTGAAAACACACTGAGTTAATTTCTGTCCTGCCTTCATGACAATATTACCAGTTGCTGATGTCTCCTTTCAAACTAAACTTGAGGAGCCTTGAGAGATGTGTTTGAGGTTATGATGCTTTTAATATAATACAAGTTCTCACTGTCAAAAGCTCAACATCTGCTTAAAAGCGGCTGTATGTATGATGCATCTTGCATAAATTACTTCTTTTAAAATTTCTTGAAGGTTGGCACATCTGGAATTTAAACTTTCTCTGGCTCCAACAGCAATAAGATCAGCTGACTCTTAAATGAGAACGATATAATTTGGAAATCTTAGGCAAGGAAATGAATCTGGGGAAGTGATAGAGAGCGGAGCAGAGAGTTGATAAAAACAATAATCGAACAAATGCCATGAGCCTGGCAGAGCTGTTGGGGGAGAAAGAAACAGGAGTCAGTGTAGAAGAAAAAGTGATTAGATGTTTGAAAAATAACATAGGTGAAGGATGACTTCAGTGAACTTCTGGGCTGATTCACTTCCTCCATGGATACTCCTGGCAAAAATGGATCTATACCTGGGAACGTACAGGAGGACTCTGCAGAGAAGGGAGGAAACATCCAACACTTTGTTCCTGGGACTTCCATGGAGGCCAGCTGATACAGATCCAGGCTGGACGGAGTTCAGAGACAAACGTGCACCTTTGCGCTCCTTCAACTTTCAACGTTAAAAATGCAAGTCATTGTGGACGCCCATGGGGAATGCACAGCTGTCTGGAAGGGTCAGCTCACTTCTTCCCAGAGGACGGTGATTCTATACTTAAGTAACAGGCTGTTTGTGCATGTTTGTGTATTCTTTCTATCTTCTTGCCTCCCCTAGCCTACTGGAGAAAACTTAGCTTTTGTGTTAAGTAACTGGAAAGTGTGTGGTGGGGGAAATGTGGTCGCTGATAGCCCTCCAGCCTTGAACATGTTATCCAAGTAAGTCGGGTTTCAGATGCTTCCTATGTGAAGTGGATGATATAGAGAAATACAAAAGCATTACACTATTCTTTCAGAACATCACTATCTTATAGAGATGAAAGTCTTTGTTGTATCACATGAACCATTCTTTCATTGTTGACAATGTTTTCTATTGGGAGAGAAACGATGAATATTAAAAAAAAAAAAAAAAGGAGCATCCAGTTTACAGTTTCTCTCAAATTCTGAAGGTTTGGAAATATTAGGCCTGAGGGTCATGAATGGAAAAGTGCTGGAGTTGAGCAGCAATGCCCCCTTGTGGATGGGGAACTGCCGCTGTTAGAGACTAGAGTGACATTCACATGTTGAAGCACTAACCAGACTGACTGATTGTGTTTGGAGATAAGGTCTTTAAGAATGCAATTAAGGTTAGGCAGACCTTCAGAGAGTGCCGATTTCTGGCCTCCCTCTGGCCTCTCTCTGACAGAGGGGCTGAGAACACAGGGGACTGCCTGAGAACCCCAGATCCTGCCTCCAAGTGGAGGTGAGCGTCCCCTAATTGCGCCATACCCATCCCCCTACCTGGGATTTTGTGAGGACCCTCCCAAGGCCCCAAGGCAGATCTGGCTTTAAGAATGCAATTAAGGTTAGGCAGACCTCCAGAGAGTGCCGATTTGATTTCTGGCCTCCCTCTGGCCTCTCTCTGACAGAGGGTAGGGTAAGGTTGAGATCCTAGAGGGTGGACTGCCTGAGAGCGCTCAGATCCTGCCTCCACATGGTGAAGGAAGCCTGAGTGTACCTGACTGGAACCTGAATGGGGCTTCTATGGACACTCCTGAATAGCGGATCTGAAGCCATCAGTTCCCTCCAAATTAAACCTGAGAGAACCTGAAGCCTGTACCAACCAGGTTTGCATAACCAATAAAGAAAAGAGCTAGGCACCCGGATAATACAAACAGAAGCATACTTCAACTTAATTCTCATATCAGAATCATAAACAACAAAAGAAATTCACATGTCAAAATCACAACGAAAGAATAATAAAATGGAAAGCCAAAACACTATGTCCCCACCAAACTCCTCTAATCCTGTAGAAGAGTTCTACAAGGAGAACCCCCTAGAGATAATCCTGGACACTGAATTTAAAAGAACAATCATAAACACGATCAAGGAATTCAACGAATTTAAAGAACACACGAGCAAACAAATCAAAGAACTAAAAGAAGATAGCAACCAACTTCTGAATGAATTCACAAAAGAGAAACATTGAAGAAAACTCAGGCAGAAATGAAGAGGACGTGCAAAACTCAATAAGCCAACTTGAAACAACAGGGGAAAGCCTCACCACTAGAATGCATGTAATAGAAAACAGAATGTCAACACTAGAGGATAAAGTTGAAGAACCGGACCACTCAAGCAAAGATTATGGAAAAAATTTAAAAAACACAGGAATGGAATATGCAAGAGATGTGGGATACCATGAAAAGACCAAATCTATGGATCACAGGAATAGAGGAAGGAGAATTCCAGGTTAATGGTGTTGACCAGATGGTAAACAGGATTGTAGAGGAGAATTTCCTGAAATTAAGGAAAGCCATCCCCATACAAACACAGGAAGCACATAGAACACCAAACAGGATCAGAAAAGAAACTCCCATGACATATCATAGTACAAACACTAAATGTACAGAACAAAGAGAGAATACTGAAAGCAGCAAAAGAATAACAAGTCACATACAAAGGAAAGCCCATCAGAATTACAGCTGACTTATCAGTGCAAACTATGAAAGCCAGAAGAGCCTGGACCAAGGTATTTCTAGTGCTAAATGACAATAGATACCAGCCCAGAATAGTTTACCCAGCAAAAATGTCAATTACAGTTGAGGGGGAAAGAAAAATCTTCCATGACATAAATAGCCTAAAAGAATACATGTCCACAAAACCAGCCCTTCAAAGAATACTTGAAACAATACAGAGAGCAGAGAGAGAAACAACTATACCCCAGGGGCAATGAAAGAAAATAAATACAGGAATAATTGAGGAAACACAAAATTAGACAGAACACAAACAGCAATCAAAATGATGGTACCAATATACATCTTTCAATGATAACCTTAAATATCAATGGACTGAACTCCCCAGTCAAAAGTCACAGGCTAAGTGAATGGATTAAGAAACAAAATCCATCTCTTTGCTGTCTGCAAGAAACCCATCTCACCTTCAAGGAGAAGCACTACCTTAAGGTGAAAGGATGGAAAAGAAATATTCCAAGCAAATGGCACTAAGAAACAAGCAGGGGTTGCAATTCTAATATCTGACAAAATAGACTTCAAAGTAAAACTAATCAGAAGAGATAAGGAGGGCCACTTCATTCTGATCAAAGGAGCAGTTAATCAAGAAGATATTACAATCCTTAACATATCCACCAAACTCTGGTGCACCAAAATTCATAAAAACAACACTACAGGACTTTAAGACACAGATTAACCCCAACTCAGTAATAGTAGGGGACTTCAATACCTATCTCCATTAGACAGGTCAGCTGGACAAAGAATAAACAGAGAGATGTCTGAATTAAATGATACCACATATATCAAATGGACTTAACAGATATGTTTTGAATATTCCACCCAAGTACCAAAGAATACACTGTCTACTCAGCACCCCATGGTAATTTTTCCAAAAATCGATCACATACTGGGCCACAAAGCAAACCTCAACAAATACAAAAAAATTGAAATAATCCCATGCAGTCTATCAGACCACAATGCAGCAAAGCTCAAAATCAACACTGAACAAAGCCCTGGTCACTACATGAACTCATGGTGATTGAACAACACACTCCTAAACAATGAGTGGGTCAAAGGAGAAATTAAGAAAGAAAGAAAAGAATTCCTGGAATTCAACAAAAAGGACCATACAACACAACAGAACCTCTGGGGCACTTTAAAAGCAGTCCTAAGAGGGACGTTTATAGCTCTAAGTGCCTACATTAAAAAATTAGAAAGAGCCCAAATAAATGACCTAACATTGTAACTCAAGACCCTGGAAAGGCAAGAACAAATGAAACCCAAACCCAGCAGAAGAGAGAAAAAAAAAAAAAATCAGAGCAGAAATTAATGAAATGGAAACAAAGAAAACAATACAAAGAATCAATGAATCTAAGAGCTGGTTCTTTGAAAAGCTAAACAACATAGACAGACCCTTATCCCAGTCAACTAAAAGAGAGAGCAAATCCAAATCAACAAAATCAGAGATGAAACATCACAAGAGACACCCCAAAGATCCAGACCATTATAAGGGAATACTTTAAAAACCTATATGTTACCAAATTTGAAAATCTAAAAGAAATGGATGGATATCTAAAGGCATGGGAACCACCAAAACTAAACCAAGAAGAGATTAACAGCATACAACAGTTTAAACAGACCCACAACATATAAGGAAATTGAAACAATAATACAAAGCCTCCCAACTAAAAAAAGTCCAGGCCTAGATGGATTTACAGCAGAATTCTAGAAAGAAGAACTCCAACCAATACCACTTAAATTGTTCAAAATGATAGAAACAGAGGGAGAACTCCCAAATTCCTTCTATGAAGCCAGCATCACTCTGATACCCAAACCAGGTAAAGACACAACCAAAAAAGAAAACTATAGACCCATATCCTTAATGAACATAGATGCAAAAAATCTCAACAAGATACTTACAAACCGCATACAGACACACATCAAAAAGATCATCCACCACGATCAAGGAGGCTTTATCCCAGAGATGCAGCGATGGTTCTATATACCCAAGCCAATAAATGTCATTAATCATATAAATGTACTCTAAAACAAAAGCCACATGGTCATCTCAATAGATGCAGAAAAGGTTTTTGACAAAATCCATCATGCATTTATGTTCAAAGTCCTAGAGGGAATTGGACTGCAGGGAACATGCCTCAACATAATTAAAGGCATATATAACAAACCCACAGCCAACATCATTCTAAATGGAGAAAAACTGGAAGTATTCCCATTGAAACAAGGAAACAGACAAGGCTGTCCACTATCTCAATTCCTTTTCAACATAGTGCTTGAAACTCTTGCTAGAGCAATAAGACGGGAGAAGGAAATTAAAAGGACTGCTAATTATAAAAGGAGAGGTCAAACTATCACTTTTTGCAGATGATATGATATTATACCTAAGACACCCTAAAAGTTCCACCAGAAAATTCCTGGAACTGATCAACACTTTCAGTATAGTGGCAGGTTATAAAATCAATCTACAAAAATCAGTAGCTTTTCTATATACCATTAACAAGAAATTGGAGAAAGAATACAGGGAAATGCTCCCATTCACAATTGCTGCAAAAAAATTAAAATATCTTGGAATAAATCTGACAAAAAGAGATTGAGGAAGACACCAGGAGATGGAGGGACCTCCCATGTTCATGGATTGGAAGACTTAATATTGTGAAAATGACCATCCTACCAAAAGCAATACATAGATTCAATGCAATCCCAATCAAAATCCCCATGACATACTTATGGAGGCACAAAACACCTCGGATAACAAAACAACCCTGAGCACTAAGAGCAATGCCGTGGAGATTACTATACCAGATTTCAAGCTGTACTACAGAGCTATAGTCATAAAAACATGGTACTGGCACAAAAATAGACCCATAGACCAATGGAACAATATTGAAGACCCAAATATGAGAACATGCTATTTCAGCCACCTGATATTTGACAAAGGGTCCAAGAATATTCACTGGAGGAAAGACAGCATGTTCACCAAATGGTGCTGGCAAAACTGGACATGGAGGCCCCATGAGATGGACTTGAACCAGTGTCCTCTTTATAAGAGGAGGGTCAACTCAGAGGAAACATCTCATTCATGCTTTCAAGTGAAGGGGGCTCCTCCCAAGCCAATGTCACCCCTGAGGAACAGATCCTCAAACGACCTTAAGAATAAAATTAAATTGGTTTATTTGGGCCAACTCTATGGTCTTAAACACCCAAAAGGAAAGTATAACCAAAGAGTAAAGTCATCAGTGTATTTCTTTAAGAGTTCAAGGATTACACTTCTAGACATTAGGTTTAAGTCTGTATAAAAAATTATTTAAACAATTATTTATCATTGATGATTTTGTTCCTAACCAGAAAGTGCTGCTCAGGTGTAAGACTTCAAATCTTGGTCTGCAATACTGTAGTGCCCATCTGTAGCTAAGGGAGACAACCCACTATTGTTCTAAAATGATGGAAATGATGGATAAATTTTTCTCCCCCTATCTAGAAGCCTTTGAGAGGGAACTGACACTGATTCTAACCACTCCAACAGCTATCAAAATGCCTGAAAGCAAATCCTGAATTCATCGCTCTAGAGTCTAGCCCTGAAAGACAAAAGAAAAATGAGGAGGAACCCAATAGAGGGATGCTTTTGGAAGCCCTTGTCAGAAAATTCCAATGGACTCTCAAAGGAACATTTGAAAATTGCCCTGGTCTGACTTTTTTCTAGTTCCCTGTCTAGAACTTGTAATGCTAATTACTCTTGCCTTTACTTCTCCTTCACATCTCCTATTCACCAGTCAAAGACTTTCTTTTCCTCCTTGATATAAGAGTTATGCAATTTGGGCATCTTTTAGATAGACCCACTGAAGGGTGCTCCAATTGCCTCACCCTGCGTTCCTGTTCAGCATGGAAGAAACTAGAGTAGTCTGCGTCCTGATTCCCTATTGGCAATTTGTGTAACCTCTTCAGAGGATGGTGTGATAATAATAGGAGGTAGGAATTTGCTAGGCAGTTAGGGTAAAAAGACCCCGAAGAAAAGTAACCAGTTTCTTTGCTAAAACTCACAATGTCCTTGGGGCCTCTTAGCAACATACTCCATCCCAAAGGCCAAAAATGTCGAAAATATTTGGGAGCTTTCATCTAATCCTTAAAAGATTTTAGGGTTTCCTCTTCAGAAGGGGGAATGTTTGAGTAGCCAAAAGCCCCATAAAAAAATTAAAGAAGAAGAAAGAGTACATGAAGTTATCAAAAAAAAAAAAAGTGATGGGGAGATATGGGAGGGGTTGGAGTGGAGGGAGTGGGCATGGATTTGATCAAAACACCTTATATGCATGTATGAAATACTCAATAAATTATTTACTAAAAAAACTAAAGCCCCCTCCCCCCCAAAAAACAAAAAAAATGCCATTAAGTTTAAATGAGGTCATAGGAGTGAAAGTCTCAATCTGATAGAACTAGTTTCCTTATGAAAAAAAACAAGGAAGCCAACAGGAAACCCACAGAGTAGAAGAAAATGTTCCCCAGTTGAACACCCAGCAGGGGATTAATATCCAGAACATACAAAGAACTCAAAAACAAAGAAACAAGAAAACAAATGACTCAATAAAAAGATGAGCTAAGGACCTGAAAGAAAGCTCTGAAGCAAAGAAATAAAAATAGCTAAGAAACACCTTAAAAAGTATTTGACATCATTAGTAATTAGGGAAATGCAAATCAAAAGCACTTTAAAAGTTCACCTCACCCCAGTCAGACTGGCCAAGATCAAGAGAACAAAAGACACCAGATGCTGGCGAGGATGTGGAGAAAAGGGATGCTCATCTACTGCGGGTGGGGCTGCAAACTCGTGTAAGCACTATGGAAAGCAGTGTGGGGAGCTCTTAAAAACTCAAAACGAATCTACCGTATGATCCACTCCTTGGCATATACCCAAAGGACTCGTCCTACTGTAGAGACACTTATACATCCATTTTTGTTGCTGCTCTTTTCACAATAGCTAAGAAATGTCCCTCAACTGATGAATGGATAATAAATATATGGCACATTTATACAATGGAGTTCTACTCAGTGGTAAAGAAAGATGAAATCATGAAACTTGTAAATGGAACTAGAAACTGTTATATTAAGTGACACAGACTCAGAAAACAAGCAACATATGTTCCATCTTATTTGTAGATTTTATCACGAAATCCTTACATGTGTATATATGTATTTGCTATGACCATAGGAGCCAGGAAAATGGAAAGAAACCATGTAGGTAAAGGGAAAGGAAGAGCCCGAGAGGGGGATAGTAGGGAACAGATGTTATCAAGGGGGAAATGGGGAAAATAGAGGTATTCAATGGGGAAGGGAGGAGGGAAGGACATACAGGAACCTTGGGGATAAAAGGGAAGAAGGAGCTCAAAAGAGGGAGGATAATAGGAGACAGGTATTATCAAGGGGAAAATGAGGGTACTTTAACTGGGTAGGGAAGAGGGAGGTTAGACAGGAACAGAGAGAGGAGGGACATATAAAGCTTAAGTGGTGTGAATAACCAGAGGAAAATGTAGTAGTTCAAAGTCCTACTGAAAAATACAGATACAGTATCTGAACATGAGTGCATGTGTGTACCTCAAGTCTGTGTAACAAGAAACACAGTGCCAGACCAAAGAAACCTTCCTTCAAGTTACTGGTCAGGGTGGTCCAAGAGACTCCCAAAAGAACAACGCTACTGCCGCAGCCTTTGATCACCTCCCAGAACCTGAAGGTAAGACCCTTGGCTGAAGACAGGACATATTTTGGACACAGGACTTGGAGCAATCGAGCCGCAACTGGCCTGGAAGCCTCCTCCCTAAAGACTAGCTGTCATAGTTCTGGAGGGTACTACGCAAGCTGCTAAGGGAGGAAAAGTAATCAATAGTTCTACCCAAGGTTTAAAGCCTAATAATCACAACAATGACCAGCACAGTATGATGCTTTTATCTTGGGGGTAATCAGCAGCTATCTATTGGACTTAAAGCCCTCTCAATGGGAGGGAATTCATATATGGCAATGTAAACACAGCCAAATACATATGACTGGAGAGGTCCTCATAGATGCTAGAGAAAACCCTACCTCTATCATATCCTTAGACAAATGTAATTTCTTATTGTATGCTAAATATTGACCCTTATATTTACAGACAAGTGTACCAGTCACCACTCATCAAAGAAGCTTCTTTTTGCAGCAGGCAGAGACTATTACAGACTTCCACAGCTGGTCACACCCAGAGAATAAGTGTCTGAGAGATGGCCAGTTCTAAGTTCTACACTGGAACCTTATGACTTATGACTTGAACTTACACTTAGGACTCATGGAACATGGCAGAACGGGGGTAGAGAGAGTACTAATGCATCTCTCAACTCTCACCAGCAAAGCTTCCTCTTGCAACAGAGTGCATTGCACACATTAAACCTTAACTGGGAAAGTGTCGAGAATAAGAATCTGCAGAGTATGGGTCCCCATATTAAGCCTCACCCACCCACAGCTCAGGAACCATTGCAAAAGAGGGGATGGAAAGATTGTAGGAGCCAGGGTTGGTGCGTGATCATAAAGAAACAGTCTCCAAAGCTTCTGGGAACTTGCTCATACTAACTTATAGCAATAATGTCAGCATGCATAAGACCCATGCAAACTCAGACAAAAACTCAGCACTGAACTAGGGAAATGGGCCACAGGCCCATACCTTAGCTGAAGATCTATGGGCAGCTGATTACTGCTGGGTGAGGGAAAGTTGGTCTTCTTTAAGGGAGCTACTCTAGATAGGCCGACTAGACTCCAGTGGATGAACCTGCACTGAGGGACATCTAGGCACATAAACTTGACTCTACAGGTCTTAACATATATGATAGAATGCATGAAATTCTGTAGGAGGGCTGGGGGGTGTGGATGGGGGAGGGGGTATAAAGATGATTAAATTGTTTTGTGTGAAGTGCACAATAGTTCACTAAAAATCATACTTTGGGAAAAAAAGAACTAGTTTTTAAGAGGATCTCTCTCCCTCTCCTCTCCCTTCCCCTCCCCTCCTCTCCCCTCCCCTCCCCTCCCCTCTTCTCTTTTTCTCTGGGTCCATTTTCTCTGCCACACAGAGAAATGGCCTAGGCAGTGGCAGCTAATTACAGGCCAGGAGGGGTGGCCTTACCAGAACCTAACCCTTTGTGTGTAACTTCTGTGGTATTTGAATTTGGGACTCTGCTATGAACTTAAGAGTTAAGAGCAAAGATCCAGTTGCTATACTTTGTCTCCTGGCAGAGACAGAAATGATCTGTAACAAAGGCTGTGGCATGAGACATGTACAGTTTGGTATCAATGGACAGAACTGACGATGGCTGGGAAGTGAGGGGGAATACGGCATTCTCATTTGGGAGGATGAAGCATGAGTGTTTCCCTAACTGGAATTCTTCTTCCTCATAATCACATCTGTATACTAGACCTCAAGATTTCATGAGGGACAAGTTACAGTGAGTTTAATAAATTTTGGTTTCTAATCCCACAAAGTAATTTTATATTTAAAACACTTATAAAAATGCATCTGCTGGTTTTCTCCTAGTCTTTCATGTCAAGGGGAAAGTTTATTTTAGGATTTGAACATTTTAAGAGGCTATCTCCAGTTTCAATTAATTAGAACTGTTTATAATTGCAGACTGTGAATGCATAATGGAAAAGACTGTATGTGGGCTATGCTAGAATCAGAGCTTAGAGAGAAACAATTTCTTCCCATATGAAAAGAAAGAAAGCTGTATTTAATGAGCTTACCAAAATCCATATATCTATCTATATATATCAGAATATACATAATGTATCTCAGAAAAACCAACAAGAAGTCAATCCCAAACCTAGTACATGGCAAGAAATAATAAAGATTAGGGAAGATATTAATGAAATAAAGGCTAAAAAAATACACAAAATCAACCAAAGAGTTGGTTGAAACTGGTCATATACTGACCTCTATGGTTATTGGAACTGGGGGCCTGATCTCAGTGTTCTCTGGGGCTGCCAGAGCTAATGGCCTGGTTTCATGGTTGATAGTGTATTTCAAGTTCTAAAAGACAATAAATTCCAACCCAGATTATCATACCCTGCAAAACTCTCTGTCATAAATGAAGGAGAAAGAAAAGCTTTCTGTAATAAACATAAATATAAACCAAAGTAATTGATGACCACTAAGCCAGCAAAACAGAAGATACTTAAAGGAATTCTACACAGTGAAGAAGAGAGATAAACACAAATGGAGTCACAGGAAAGAACAACCAGCAGAAGATAAGAACATGGCTTAGGAAAGTACCAAATACTGTAAACCAACAAAATGAGAGGAATTAATATAGACCTTTCAGTACTCTGAATCTCTGAATGACAGCAGCCTCAGCTGACCAACTAAAAGGCACAGGCTAGCAGATTGCACAAAAAAAATAGGGCCACCTATTTGTTACCTGCTAGAAACACACCTAATTGTCAAAGATAAACATAGCCATAGGGTGAAAGGATAGAAAATAATCATTCCAAGCAAATGGAACTAAAAAAAAAAAAAAAAAAAGCCAGTGTAACCACACCAATAGTTGACAAATTGGACTTCTAATCAAAATTATTTAAAAGATATACAGAGGGATGGAGAGATGACGTAGCAGTTAAGAGCACTGGATGCTCTTGCAGAGGACTTGGGTTCAGATCCCAGCACCCACATGGCATCTAACAACTGTTTGTAACTCCAGTTGCAGGGGATCTGATGTCCTTTTCTGACTTCTGTGGGCATTGCATGACATGTGTGCACTTACATTCATGAAGGCAGTATTCTCCTACACATAAAATAAATAAATTAATTAAAAAACAAAAGAGATGTACAGAAAGTAACTTCATATTGTTTAAGGAAACACTCCATGAAGAAGATGTGGATATAACAATTCTAAGACTCTCTGCACTAAACATCATCATACTGATTTCATGAAGCAAGCACTACTGGATGTAAAGGCACACGTCAACTGAACACAATAATAGGGAGGTCCTTGAACACCCCATTCTAATCAATAGATGTGTCACCAGAACAAAAAAAAATTAACAGAGAAACATCAGTATTAAGTGACTTTATAGGCCAAATGAACTTTACAGACATTTATAGAATAGTCCACCTACGCACTGAAGGACATACATTCCTCTCAGCACACCATGGATTTTTTTTTTTCTCCAAAATAACATTTTAGAACTCACATAATAACTAGCACAACTCTTCCTGAACATTCACACTCTGCCCAGGGAAAACTTTTGCTCTATCCTTTGTCCCCTGAATAGTTAAATGTAATCACATTACTCGGTGGGTTAAAGATGGTATTTGTGTGGTGATTAACTGACTTAAAGGATCAAGATGACTACTTGGGGAGCCTGACAGATTGGGATTTTACTTAAAACGTTGGGCTTTTGTCTTGAGCTATATCGAGTGTCACACAAAAGTTATTGATTCTTATAAATATTGATCTGGTCTTTATAATATTTACAACAAGTATTTTTATGTTTTTCATTGAGTAACATCTCTACCTGCTGAATAACCACTGCCTTAACAATAGGAGAAATTCCAATTAAAAAAATCATTTCAATCAGAGCAATTTATACTAAATTACATAATAGTATAGAACTTGTTCTTCTAATAATCATAAACTTATTTTGCTAAACAAATACTGAAATCTATTGTGTCTATATCTGAAACCCTTTAGGTTTATGAGTAAATGAACAACTGCCAACTGCCACTAATAAAATTGTGAGTTTTTTCACAGTAAACGCCTGAGGAACAAAGATGACCAAGTGATTTCATTACTTGAGAGAAGACTTTCTCCAGCCTCAGAGGAAAATGTATTTTATATTTCTTAAATTCTTTTGTATTTAAAAGACATTAAAATTTTTGCTTTGCATATTCCTAATTAATAAAAATTATGCTAATCATTATTTTCCTATGACTGTAGGTAAACATGACATTGTGTCCTTATTTTAACTACGTTTTCGATATGACTGCTTGCTTACCCAGACTCTACCTTACTTAAACCAAATCTTTGTATTTACAAGAATATTAACTGGATCCAACAAAGAAGATTGCTACTCTTCTAACTTTAACTCAGTTTATTATAGCTAGAGACACCGAAATATTTAATTAACTTTTCTAATCTAAAGTAAAACACTTGATTCCTTCATCTGCTTTTATATCTTTCAGGCATGCTGTTTTCTTGTTTACTTTAATTTTAAAATGGTATATGTAAATGTTATGTCAGATCAGTTGACAAAAAATCAGGCTGAATTATGATAGCTAATAGATTAATATGACCCTGAAATTCCTTTCTTAGTGCCTTTATTAACTATTTCTCTCCCCTGAAGAGCTGCTGTCCTGACCACCAAGCCTCATCCTTATCACAGCCTGGGAGAAGCTCCTTGCCATGCTGAGCATGAGATAATGCCTGCCATATGTGGAAAATGTGATGTTTGACCAATGGGAATATGAACTATCAGCCCTGAAAATGCTACATCTGTGTTAGAACTTAAAACAAGCTATGCCTGTATTGCTAGAACTCTATTGGCTAGTATCTATGAGTATTGAGAGTTAGAATACTACAGATCCAAATTCAAAATTATCTTGGGTTACCTTAACCTTATTTAATAGCCAATTACCTACCTCTGTGTTTGACTTAACAGTCTTGTGGTGGGAGCTCCAAAACTGCTTAATGGGATTAAGGATAGCCACAGCCACGCTATTAAAATTTATCTTTCTGAAAGAGCCGGAGGTAGTAGATGACTGTTGCAAAACATAGTTTTCCAGACTGACAAGAGCTTATGATAGCTGTGACTGCACATACAAGATCGGCATGAGATCAAGCCAGCTGACATCCCAGTATGGATGGGGTTGGGGGGTCATGAAATGCCACCTCTAGCTAGGAGTCATTAGCAACTAATGGCTCCTGGGGTGAGGGAGCATCAGTTTTCTTCTGGAATCCAGCCTGATAGGCTTGCCCGTGGCGCAGCACTAAGTAGACTCGGTGAGCTTAAGAAAAAATGCACATGAAGTTGGGAGGGAAAAGTGTCTGGAGGGAAAAGGGGATGAGGTGGAGGGGAGGGAGTAGAGGGTGCTAGAAGTCACAGAGGCTAAATCATACGGTGTGGAACCTTCCACCAGCCCCTACAAACATATGAAAGCCAGATATCCCCTTGTTCCTGGGATTTCTCTAACTCTCTTTCTCCTTCAGCCCCCGCCCCCATCACGTGTCCATGCTGGCTATATCTCTGACTCTGAAACTTTGAGCTCGCTCTCCTAATGAAGATCCTCTCCAGGCATTGTCCTCCTACTGCTCTCCCACCTCAAGGGCTGATCATGGCCCCTGGGATCCTGAGGCTTGCTCTCCTAATAAAGGTCACTCTGAAGGATAATTTTGTCTGTTCCTTTCTAGAACCTGCCACTCTTTGTTATAACAAAGCAAAATTCCCTGAGCGGGAGACCTTTGATGCCCACCATGTGTTTATTCTGGAGTTGCAGATGAATCACTGAAACGAAATGAAGGCTTTAGGTAGGAGCATTCTGGGATGGAAACCAAGGCTTCTGTGCGGCCAGAAGGTGCTTGGAAATTGAGAGGCATGAATTGAGAGGCATGTATATACCGGGAGTTGAGAAACCAGAAAGCTGCCCTCAGGCCAGGCAGGGATAAAGGTTAATACACAGATGCTAGCTCAAAAGGTCCTCAGTGATTTTACTGACCTCGTGGTAACATTCAGCTCTGAACCTTAGTAAATGGCTGTTCTTAGAAAAACAAATAACAACCCCCAAAGGGAAAAAAAGTCAGAACAAGACAATAATGAATTCTTTATTATACAATGCTATGCCAACCCATCAAGTGAACGTTTTAACATCCTGGGGCAGTTCAATGGCTCAGTTGTAGGATCTCACTAGATGTAAAGTTATACACCTCAGCTTAGCATCAGAAATAATGCTGATAGTGTCTGAGGTGAGAAATCCATAGTGGCATCCAGATGGGCTTGCTAGACTTATGGTCGGATATATGAGTCATAGGACTTGAGAGATCCTTGGCAAGCATGCATTTCTAGACCCCATAGGGCAAAGGGTCCAGTTACCTCAGGGACAATGACTCTCCTGTGGGATTAACCATAGTTTTATTACTTGCTCCTGACAAGGGACTGCAAATCCCAAAAGCCTTACCCGCAACCATGGATTTCTGGTTAAATTCACACTGCTCTCTCCTCTTTTGGGAAATTTCCACAATACTGAAGGAGTTGAGGGTTAGCATTATCTCATTTCTTCAACTCTTTCTTTATGGATTTCTTCACACATTTGTTTTCTGGTCTATTGTAAATCTAGCTCAATTATGTCAGTTCCCTTATGTCGTTCTTATAGAGACTGATTATAAACAAAATTTTTTTTTGGTCTTTTTCAGAGAGGGTCTCCCTGTAGCTCCAGCTGGCCTCGAGCTCACTATGTAGACCAGGCTGGTCTGGAACTCACAGAGATCTGCCTGCCTCTGCCTCCCGAGTGCTGGGACTAAAGGCGTGTGCCACCATGTCCAGCCTACAAAGAATTTTGAGTACAATTCTTTAGAACATTTGTTTTAGGACACCTTGGTACACTGGAATAATTTTAGAGGCTAAAATAATTCAGTTTTTTTTTTTTTTTTTTGGACAGAAAATAGTTAAGCAATGTTTTACCACTAGGTGTCACTGTAGACCCAATAGTGTCTAAGTGGCCGCTCATCTTGAAACTATTACCTTAGCTACATAAACATGAATAGCAAACAGACCCACCTGCATGTCCGTAAGTTATTTCTGGTGATCCTTGTTAAAAAAAGGAGCCATAGATCAGCTTCTAGAGTACCACTTCCTAGCAGAGAGAGATTTTCTATGAAGACACTTCAAAGATGCTTAGACCCTTTCAGGGTAGGGTCTCATGAATCCACAGTTGTTTTTTTGTGATGCAGGACTCTACCTCTTTGTAAACACCCTGAACTCTCTGTGACTAGCTATGTTTACAAAATGCCCTACTTCCATACCGTGCTTCTGGAAGTATGAGTTCCTGCTCATTGTAAGAAATGCCTTTCAGCTGTTACACGTCATGTTCATCCTCCTCCCTTTGTGCTCCTGTAGGTCAGAGGTGGGTGGAGGATCCATATCTTCCTACCCTCAGAGGCTAAAGGAAGGAGGCATTCAAGGATGTAGTCAGCTCAGGGATAGATCACACATTGATCTGAGTTTGGGGAGCACTCGCTGAGCTTTTCAAGTCCTTGTGTCCCAGAAAAACAAATTTCACATATGGTTGGAAAACAGAAATAGAGACAGTTTATTAAGAAAAAAAAAAAGACAATTCCTGAGAATGGGTGCTTGATAGTGAATGGGGGTGGGGGAGGTATGTGCTCAGCACTGGGACACGGGGCTCCTGACCTTTTATAGATGATTTGCAGAGCACTAGACTGTCCTGTCATTTGTATTTCATGTCCTTTTCTTGATCATGCTGTTTTTTGTTTGTAGCCCAGGTCCAGAGGGTTTTCACACTTTCTCAGCCAACTGACTCTCTCTCTCTCTCTCTCTCTCTCTCTCTCTCTCTCTCTCTCTCTCTCCTGCCACAACTCTCCTCTGAGCTCTGTGGTGCCCAAAGTCTATTTGGGGAGCAGGAAGGTGATGATCAATCATTCTTCTATGGCCACTTCCCTGCTGATGAGGGGGAGTAGCCCCTCCCTAAGAGGGACCACAAGAGTATCTTCCTACTTTATCTGTTGATTGGATAGGAGGCTTTGCATTTCCTGGAGTAGGAGGTAGTTGGAATTTCTATGACATAAGGAGTTTAATTTGAAATAGTCATTTACCTTAGATGACTCAAAATTTCAAGATTAAAGTCCAAGAGTGAAAGCAAGAGTAACACTATTATGCCAACTGATAACCCAGAAAGGATGAGAGCCAGGAAAGCATGGCCATGCCTGGTCCAGGAGATCCATCCTCTGTGACTTGCTCTTAGCATGGAATCCGTTGGACTGTAAAAAGCCGTCCTATGATTATGTATTGAAAATGTGACAATATAAGAATAATCTTCGAAAAGCATTTAATAGTGTGTGCTGGATAGCTTTAGTGTCAACTTGACGCACCTGGGTTGAGGGAGCCTCAATCGGGGAATTGCCTCTATTGGGCTGGCCTGTGGCCATGTCTGAAGGGCATCTTCTTGATGAGTGATGTGGGAGGGCCCAGCCCACTGTGGGTGGTGCCACCCCTGGGCAGGTGGGTCTGTGTTGCATAAGAAAGCAGGCTGAGCAGGGGCCAGGGGAGCAAGCCAGTAAGCAGCGTTCCTCCATGGCCTCTGCTCCAGCTCCTGCCTCCGGGTTCCTGCCCTGAGTTCCTACCTTGGGCTCCCTGATGAACTGCGTGTGACCTGGGATAGGTAAGCTGAATAAACCCTTTTCTCCCCAAGTTGGTACTGGTCAGAGTGTTTTGTCACAGCAATGGAGAACAAACTAAGACATAGTGGAATAGATCAAAAAGAAAAGAGTGTGAGGTTGTAAGCACTGAGTACTAACAGTGCGAAAGAAATATAATGAAGAAAACCAAAACAGTAAGGTTGTGAGTACTGCCAGCTTTAGAAGTGAAGCTTATCTCTTTATTATAGCCGGATGCTGTGCTTGCTCTTTGCATGTCAGTAGCCCCTACTTACGGCTTAATGGGAAGGCCTCTAAGGCCTGGAGTGTTGTTTGTCCTCCATTAAAGTCTAGTCTAGTTCCTCCTGTCTTGCATTATTATCATTTTACTCCTTGACTATACTTCTTGTGGGGTGTTTAAGACCATGTTGGTAGCCAAAAATTAACCATGTTTCTTTTTATTGTTAAGCTTAGCTGAAGTTTCTCAAAGGCTTACTCTTGGGGATTTGGGAAGAGCCTCATGGCTCCTTTAGTTCTTCCTCTACCAGTTGAATCACCTGCTGGGAAGAGTCGTGGTCTTGACCACGTGACTTCTTTTGGACGCCTTGAAGACATTTTCTTCTGTGTTGACCCCTTGTTTACAGAATGGACATTGGTTAGATTCCAACATCTGAGTCTTCACAGCATCTTGGACCAAGTGGGTGGGTGACTCACCATAGCTGCAGGATTCTTTGAGCAGTCTCCCATTGCTCCCTGAGACCTGCTGACCTGGAGACAGTGGCCCCCAAATTGTCTGACCTTCCAACCCGTATATTTTTATTATCTTTGGCCTCCAAGCTTGGATATTGAACACCCTGAAAGCCACTTATACTAGTCTAGAATGGAAGCTGAGACACAGAGCTCATCTGATTTCTTTTTGCTATTGACAAAACTGTCTAGCTAGAGGATGGTATTAAAGTTTAAATTGCCAGTTATTGGTCATTTTTAAAAACAATTCACTTAAATTGCCTGGTGTCATTATATAAGGCCAAGTTAACCTCGTTTTTAAAGGATTGGTAATTAATTTGTCCCAATTATGGAGAACACACAGGAGAGGAAATCAATAGGAATCAAAGTGGAGAAAGGATTAGCAACACAGAGATCCAGCGTTAGTTAGCATGGTTTAAACTTCCTGATCCTTGCAGATCATGACCCACAGGTTGCCTGGGAATCAGCAGCAACACATACCACTCAATTCCACAGCTACTTTGGCCGGGGAGCCAAGGCTGAAAAGTTTACTGGCAATTGGAGTAGATATGTTCCCTCTCAGTTCTGGAGATACTTTAGTGGTGAGTACTAAGTTTTTTGATCAGCATAATGTCAGCACCTATAAGTTACTTTGATAAGTCTGAATCAATCTTTATTTTTTTTAAGCACGGAAAAGGTAAGATTGCCTCTCAGATACTGCATTAGTTTTTCTGCCTGTTGGGATCTGGAATGATTGGGAGAAATTCCAAAAGTAAAGAGCCACTTATACTTTTAAAATATTTTATTTATTACTTTTTATTTTATGTATAGGAGTATATTGCCTACATGTGTCTAAATGCATCTGTGTAGTGCAATACCCACGGAGGTCAGAGGAAGGTGTTGGAACTGGAGTTATGCATGGTTGTTAGCCACCATGTGCATGCTTGGAATTGAACCTGGATCCTTTGCTAGAGAAGCCAATGCTCTTAAACACTGAGCCATCTCTCCAGCCCCAAGAGCCACTTATTATGGTCACATATGTGTTGGTGGCTCATAGTTGCAGGGGAATCTGCCAGGCCCAGTTGGTACATTATGTAAAATAACTGACTCAAATCCAGAAGAACCCATCATGAAGGTCTATTATTAACTTCTTAGTCTTATAAGGAAATGTGTTGACTCTATTACACTGAAATAGGGACACCCAGAAAATATGCATATTGTGTCTTAAATATCTGACAATGAAACATGTCACTAGTCCTGCAGATAAGTATTTTTAGCTAGTGAATTTAAATGAGCAGTTTTTTGAAGATCTGAATCTTTGTGTGTGTGTGTGTTTTCAACGTTTAATTTTTATCTTATGTGTATGAATGTTCTGCATACACATATATACATGTAATGTGTGCGTGCAATGCTCTCTCAGGCCAGAAGAGGGTATTGGATCTCTTAGAATTGGAGTTATAGACAATTGTTGGTTGCCATGTGGGTGCTGGGAACTGAACCAGGGTCCTGTGGAAGAGCAGCCAATACTCTTAAGCACTGAACCATCTCTCTAGCCCCAAAGAGCCAAATCTTATTATAATCGGCATATAGAAAGTGCTTTCATTGAAAAGCATTTGGCTTTTGTTTCAGCTCATAAGACAACCAAAGCAGGATAAAGTCCTGGCATTTGTTTCTATTCTTCCTGTCTTTCTCTCTCTGTCTCTCTCTCTGTTTCTCCCTTTCTTTCTCTCTCTCTCTCAAGCCCCCTACCCTGGTAGAGAGTCATAAAGGCCTACACATAAGGCATTTCACATCATTTCTTTCATTTCCTGAAAAAGAAGTTCATCTGCAGATGGAGCCATAGTTTAAGTTTCTGTCCTTTCACTAAATTCTCCCTGCTGCTAAGTGTGAATTGAGGCCAGGCTCAGTAAAATATTGACTTCTTTCCTTTAGGTTCTCACAAGATCAACTTTAATTCTTGAGGCAGCATCGTAGCATGGAGTCCAACAGATATTCCTAAGTGGAGTGACAGGTATCAGGTCCTATGAATTCTACAGAATCATGTCTCCAGCCCATTGTCAGAGTCCTTGAGAAGATCTGATGGGTTAGAGTTCTATTTCCCATTAGTGCAACCCAAGCATCCATAGGAGCCACAGCAGGATGCAACTGGAACAGACAGCCAAGCACTTAAATCTTCAAGTAGCCACAGGAAGCAGTGAGGGCCAGACCAAAAGCTGGAATGGCTATATACTTTCAAAGCCCACCCCCCCAGTGACAGTGCTTCCTCCAGCATGACCACAGCTCCTAAAGTTTCCATGATCCTCCCCAAACAGCACCGCCAAATACGGTCCAGGTGTTCAAATACTTGGAGCCTATGGGGGACTTTCTCATTTAAACCACCACAGATTGTCTACAGTAAATGAGCAGGGAGGATCTGAGAGCAGTTTAAGTATAAACAAAGCAGGAGTAAACAAGACACGCTGATATAGAAGTGTGGAGCAATGTGATCTAGAAGCTGGTGGGTGACAGCAGTCACAGTGCCAGTGAGCCTCAGAGCGGCATCTGAGTCGGCCTGTTCCCATCATCCCAACAGGCATCTTGGAAGGTGGAGGGAAGATGGAGGGTGTATGAATGAATTCCAGTGGCATGGGCAAGTCTAGGAGTGTGGTGGTTCTACAACTACATGGGCTTCTCCATATAGGCTTGCTTGGTGGCTGCTGGGAGCACAGACCCTTTCACATCAGGACATAAGACTTGGGGATATCTACATATCTACCAGACACTGCACTGGGTCCTTGTGGATCCATGCAAGACTGCCAGTGCAGGACTTCTCTGCCCTTGCATAAATTCAGCTAATGTCTACACAGTATGGGAGAAGTTCCAGGCATTCTTTTTTTTTCAACTTAAAAAAAAATTTATTGAGAATTTCAAACATGCCCACTCCCTCCCCTCCAACTCCTCCCATATCTCCCCATCACGTTTTTCTGACAACTTCATGTACTCTTTCCTTTCTTTCTTTCTTTCTTTCTTTCTTTCTTTCTTTCTTTCTTTCTTTCTTTCTTTCATGGGGCTTTTTGCTAGT
>NW_008350949.1:782603-789037 GCF_000622305.1 Nannospalax galili
CTTTTGGCTACCTCTGAAGAGGTAATCCTAAAAATCTTTTAGGAATTAGATAAGGGTTCCCAAATAATTTTGACATTTTTGGCTTTTGGAACAGAGTATGTTGCTAAGAGGCCCAAGGATATTTTGACTTTTAGTCAAGAAACTGGTTACTTTTCTTTGGGGTCTTTTTACCCTAACTGCCTGGTCAATTCCTACCTCCCATTTTTATCATGCCATCCTCTGAAGAGGTTACCTAAATTGCTGATAGAGAATCAGGATGCAGACTGCTCTGGCTTCTTCCATGCTGAACAGGGATGCAGCGTGAGGCAATTGGGGTACCCCTTCAGTGGGTCTATCTAAAAGAGAGATGTGAAGGAGAAGTAAAGGCAAGATCAGTTAGCATTACAAGTTCTAGACAGGGAACCAGAAAAAAGTCAGAACAGGGCAAATTTCAAACGTTCATATCAGAGTCCATTGGAATTTCTTGACAAGAGCCTCCAAAAGCATCCCTCTCATTTATCTTTTGTCTGCCTTCAGGCACTCTTAATGGTCTGGTCCCTGTGGGCCCAGGCAGTCCGATGGGGATGGCCTACTCCATTTGCAGTCTAGTGTTTATCCCTTCCTCCTTAGGATCGTTACGGTAAATCCCCTTTCAGTTGCCCTGGACTCTTTGCTATGATGTTGCATCAAGTTAGGATAAGTCTGACCTTGAGAACACAAAGAAAGAGGCTAATATTTTACTATAATATGCTCTGGTCTCAATACAACCTGAATAAGGGAAAAAAAATGGCCAAAGAAAATCTTAAACTCTAGTGCTATCCTATAGCTGAACCTATTTTGCAGGAATCATGGGAAATGGCCTAAGAACTTTCTGTACATGAGTCATGGCTCTCAAACAGGACAGGTGACTATGAAGAAAGAACAAAAGAACTGTGCCCTGTGGCTGTACTGGGAGCAAAGCTTCCCATTCCCCATCCACTCCTGTGTCTACAGTTCTATCCCTCAGGAAAACGCCTGGATCCTCAGGAGCAATTCGAGTCCATGTTCTTTTCTAATCGTAGACCCCCCCTCCCCCAAGCAATACAAAAAGCTAGAACTCTCTGTGGACTTCCCAAACAGCATTGGGTAAATACTAACACACACTGGCCATTCTTGTCCACGTCCTCAAGTCCTCCTTGCCAAACCCCAATTTTCTGCCTCTAGTTTACAACAGACTCTTGGCTTCCTGCTCTCTTCCCAAATGAATAAAACTTTTCCTTATGCCAGACTGACTGCTCTGTTTTCCATTTTTTTTAAAAATTATTTTTTGGTCTTTTTGGGACAGGGTTTCCCTGGAGCCCCAGCTGGCCTACCACTCATTATGTAGACCGGACTGGCCTTGATCTCACAGAGATGCACCTGTCTCTGCCTCCCGAGTGCTGACACTAAAGGCGTGCGCCACCATGCCCGGCTTCTGTTTCCTTTTTACTGTCCAAAGAGTGTAAAAGAGTTTCACTGTCTTAAAACTTAGTATCCCAAATAATTTTTTGCCCAAGATCTTTCAATGATACAGAAACCTCAGGCTCCACAGTCCTAACTGTTGAACATTGTCTTCTCAATGTTAAACAACCGGGACCTGAAAAATTCACCTACAATATCCCAAGCTGCAAAGTGTTATGCAGATATTTATTAGTGCTTCATTTCTTATCTGAAAAAAAGTCATATTTTTAGAAAAAGAATACAATTTAATTTTAATACATTTCATGTTTAATCAGAATCCCAATCTTTCTTGATCACATTGACCAGATCAGTCACGATCTCACACACTCCAAATTGTGCTTCCATCCACTATAACTGATCCCTGTGCACTCTGGATGACAGATCCCCCCGCCCCAGCACCCAGCCTAGAAGGATGCCAATAAGCCTGCTTGGCACTGCACACTCATAGGACCCTGTCTCTGAGTGCTTGAAGCTCACAGGGAAGGGAGGACTTAGGAAGGCAGGTATCCTCTTAAGGCCTTGGAACACTGTGCTAAAATGAAGATGGTGACAGGGTGTGAAATGTGGCTATGTTCATTAAATCAAAATCATATATTTACATATGCATTAAAGGACAGGAATGATACATTCCCAGTATTGCCAATGGTTTTCCTCTAAGGAAAGATATTTTAACTTTTATTTTGTTGCCAATCTGTAGGTCCCAAGGTAAACATATCCTTATGAAATAAAAATATGTATGATAAAAGTTATGTACTTTTATCATATTAAAAAGGCATAAATAAAGGTTGTTATTTAGAAAATGATATTCTTAGCTGGATATGGTGGTGCACACCTTTAATCCCAACACTCGGGAGTCAGAGACAGATGGATCTCTGCGAGATCAAGACCAGCCTGGCCTACATAGAGGGTTCTAGGGTAGCTGGGGCTACAGGGAGACCCTTTCTCAAAACAAACAAACAAACAAACCCAAAAAACAAAAACCCCAAAACAAAACCCTAAAACAAACCAAAACCAAAGGAAACCAAACAACAACAACAAAATAAAAAGAAAGAAAAAAGAAAATGACATTCTTGCTGCTTGGTTTAACCTCATCTTACCTCCTGGCCTCACTTCTATTTATTTAGTTTTTGAATATGCAGCAAGCTGCCTCTTTTATTTCAACACAAACTTTGTTCTCCATAATAGAGATCCAATAACTTGATTTTCTGTAATTTGTCATCTTATAGCATCACTCCAACACTACCACCACACCCAGAGGCAGGTATGATTTTTGTGTGACTGCTTACCTTCTGGAGTTTGCTGTCAAGGTGGGAGTTGTGTTTGCTCTATCCCTTCTGCTCAGAGAGGGCAGCAGAGGACAGAAGGTCATGAAGGTTAACGTCCTGTATTGATGGCTTTCTGGGCCATAGTGAGAAATGGGTATCACAGTGACTCACTCATTTAGAAAACCACATGATTTATTTATGTCCTTGCAAATTAACAACAGAATGTTTCCCTTTCCTCCAGGTTATGGATCAGGAAATTAACTTTTGCCCCATTGTTAAGAGTTTCCAAAATGCCTATGACACAAGTCAACCCCCCAGAACTTGTATCAAATCATAGTTCTTTCCTAATTCTTATATACTGCACTATGTTCCAGTTGGCTAAATTTAGGGGGGGATTATGAACAATTGAGATATAAAGCAGGGACAAATCATTTTGTTCTCAAGATGTTAAGTTACAGAAGCCAGTTAATTGCCTACAAATTGTGTATGTAATCAAAGAGGTGGAAAGGGGCAGTAATTACAAAGGAAATCCCAGGGAAATAAATCTGACTTTGAGTCAGGAGTTGGAAAATGGAGAGTTTCTAGATTAAAATCAGGATATGAGAAGATTGAAAATTGGTGCTCACTGAATCCAGACTGCTGAAGCATTTTGTTCTGTATGTTAAGCATGTGATTTTCTTTTGATGGAATGCGCACTGACTCTTTGGCTGCCTCCCCCATGCCCCACCTTTGCATAGTTGGTGACACTGCTAGTCATTACTTCGCAGCTCTTGAGGTCACAGCTTCCAATTCCAATCTCACCTTTTCCTAGCTAAACAGCCTTAATAAATCTTCAGTTTTCTTTGCCAAATGGTGACACTGGAATGTCTCTGGAAGGCCTCTTTAGACAATTAAGAGGCATAGTGTTTGAGCCTGACCCATGTTGTCTTCTTCCTCCACTTCATCCTCATGACATGTGGAAGTCACTCCTATGCCCCTCCCTTCCTGTCTCATCAGTGAGAAGGACTCTACACGAAAAGGACTTAAGTCTTAGGACACAGCATCAAGAACTCATCTCTTTGCATGGCGAATCTTCCATTTTCAGGCAATTTTTACTACCGCAGCATTTTGTTCTGTCATCCAAAGAATCAAGTGAAGAATTGTGTTCACTAACAGGGGCTGTTTCTGGTGGGAAAGGAGTGTTGGCAGCTTGCTGTGGTGACTTGGCCTGGGTTGAAGGGAACTCGGGACAAGGACACAGCTCTGCCTACCTGCCACCTAGAGGCTGGAAAATCTGCACTTTGTCCTTGTTTGACACAGGGCATCTTGTCCTTTCCTGAGTCATTTTGCTGCCTCCAGCAGGAACTTTTTCAGCACACCGCAGCCACGCTTTACATGACATTCTCTGAGGGAAACTTGGCATAGGGCTACCACAGTCACCCACAGAGAAGTGGAGAACTGGGTGAGAAGCCACGACTCAGGGTGATCAGAGCAAGATCAGAGCAGGAGCCTCAGCAACATCCCAACTTCCTCTAGGAAACGTTTGGTAGAAAAGTCTATGCTGTTGGGATTCATCTCCTTAGATAAAAATTTGCTTTGGTTTGTTTACAAGGTGTGATCTCTAACAAAATGAGGCTGTTAGGCCATTAGTTAGATAGTAGCAGGCTAGTACATTACGGCTGGACCCCTCTCTCATAATGAACAACTTGGAAAACCAATGACTAGAGTTGTAGAACTTTAATTACTGGCCCAAGTAATCAGACCTGAATCACTTTTCTGGTCCTGGGAAGGGACACAGGGCCCTGAACTTCCCAAAGGCTTTAGTTAAAAATGATCTGCCTGGTTCGAGGAGCCTTAAGCCCTAACAATTACTATACACCAGGAAGATTTCTGGTAAAAAATAACAAAGCAAAACAAATCATAGCTGTCAGCCACTTAGATGGGACAAAGGCCCCAAGCAAAATATGTTTGTTCCAAATACTTTAGAAATAGTACAAAGCCAGCCTAAAATGTAGATCTGTACAGTGGCCGCTGTGGCTGTTACCGCTCTTACCTTGAGCGCATCCTCTACTCCGCAGGAATCTACCTCTCCTTTAGAGGAGGATTTTCTGAGGAACATCACAAAGACTAGACACATGTTTTCATGAACTAACAAAGATTTTTAAAAATTTCTTTCTTGCCTTGAAATGAAGCCTAGGAATTACTTAACTGATGAGGTTCTTAGTGACCTGTTTAAAACTAAGCCATGGATTCCAAAATGTAGAAGAGTCTTTGTTGATGGAGGTGTTCATAAAGTATGCGAAGGAGTCTAGCAAGTATGGTGGGGATTCCAAAGGAAACAGGGCCACTGCGAGTGGCTTTAGGTGGGTGTGAGAAGAGCACTGAGATTCTGAAATTTTCTGTGAGGGCTGAGGGTTTGCTGTGGGGGCAGCAGCCAGGTCTCTGGGTAAGTGATGCACTTAAGGTGCTAAATTTGAGGAGGCACTCAATGTCAGATTAGTGCGAGTGTAGGATTGGCACCTAAGAGTGAGTACTTCCTTATTTTTCTGTCACAGGTTTCTGACTTGCTCACCGTAGTCCAGACCCTGGGAACAAGGTATGACAGACAGACATTTGGTTTTTCAAAAACTCTCAGAGGTCTGAAAACAAACAAAAATAAACCAAATAGCCTTCACAGATGAACTCTCACAGAAAGATATGAGGGAAACTATCTCACTAACAAGAACTCCAAACCAAGGTATATCTGAGCTCTAGAAAAAACTCATCAGCATCTATCATAGGAGGCAGTGTTGCTGATACTCGGAGTTGATCTGGATGACTCTTTCAGTGAATTGTTCTTAGTGCCCCACATCTAGGCACCGTGATGTAAAAACACAGCTCTCATCTCAAAGGGACTAGGAAGAGCTTATTAGGGGGCCAAATGTGAGTGACCATGGCCCAAGAACACAGATTCAGGTTACTCAAAATTCCATGTTCCACTGTGGTAACAGTTTCTTGTTTTTATAGTGACAGAACAAAGCAAATAAGATGCTGGAAACATCAGGTAGGTGGCTTATAGCAAAGCAGGGAAATCTCTGCTATGGGACACAGATGCTGCCTGGTGACATTCTCAGCTCTTGGGTTGGTGGAAGCCAGTAGCTTGCTGAGAATGCACTTTAAAAGTTTGTTGATAGTCACAGGCTAGGTCATACATTGGAGTGGACAATGAGTGGCCTTCAGAGACTGAAAATAACCCAAGATTATTTGGCTTGGTCTGCAACATTATAATTCTCTACAAACAGGAGAGTTCAGTCATTTGGCTGTGTAGAATATTTAACACAGATGCAGCTCCCCTGACCCCCACAGCTTGGACACATCAATTTACAGTTCCTCTTTTATGGAGAAGCATCACTTTTTGTGCATATGTAGACCATATTGTTTTATGTCTCACAGAGCTAGGAAGCCTCATTCCTAGAATCTGATAGAGATGAGGGTGGTAGGCAGGAAAGCAGTCTTCAGGAGAGAGAAATGAAGGAGAAATTTCTAGATCATATATGAAATCTAAGAGTCCAGTCTGATTTTTTTTCCTAATTTTTTTTTGTGCCTTCTGTGAGTGACATAACATTTACATGTAGCGTATGGTAGGAGTTTTACCTAAAATTAAAATAATGGAGAACACAATATTGTCTCAGAAGATAAAGGTAGCAGATGAGGGAAACATCTACTTTAACCAAGTAAAAAATTTATATATTT
>NW_008350949.1:789071-795683 GCF_000622305.1 Nannospalax galili
GTTCGTCCATGATTTTTTCTCCCTGTTCCTGCAGCCTATTCTACCTGGTTATCCAAGGAATAAACAAAGAAGGCAGATCATGTTTTTTATTTTTATTTTATTTTTGTCTTTTTGAGACAGGTTTCCCCTGTAGCCCCTTCTGACCTGGAGCTTACTATGTAGACCAGGCTGGCTTCAATCACAAAGAGATCCACCTGCCACTGCCTCCAGAGTACTGAATTTTTACACATTTTAAAAAATGAAATTGGCTATATGGGTCCCCCTTCATCTACAATTAGCTGTACCCTGTAACTTTAACTGTGTTTATTAGATGAGTTTTCTAGTAGATGCTATAGGGGCTTTATAGAATCGTGTCATCGGTAAATAAGGATAGTTTGACTTCTTCTTTTCCTACTTTTACCCCTTTTAGGTATTTCTTTGTTGAATTGCTATAGGTAAGACTTAGAGCACCATGTGGAGTAAGAGGAGGCAGTGGGTATTCTTGTCTTCTTCCTGGTGTTAGAGGAAATGTTCTCAGCTTGTTTCCATGTAGTATAATGCTGCCTGTAGGTTTGTTGTTTATAACCTTTATTATTTCGAGGTATACTCTATCTATTCCTAATGTCTTCAGGACTTTCATCATGAAAGCATGTTGAATTTTGTCAGATACCTTTTTGACATCAATTGTGATGATTATGTAGTTTCTGCCCTAAAGTTTGTTTACATGGTATATTTCATTTATTGATTTATGGATGTTGAACCAAACTCGTATCTTTGGTATGAAGTATACATGGTCATGATGTATTATCTTAATGTGCTCTTGAATTTGTTTTGCAAGGATTTAAACTTATTTACTCATTTGTTTTTATTTTATGTGTATCAGTGTTTTGTCTGCATGTATGCACCCATGGGTGCAATGCCCACAGAGGCCAGACAAGAGTGTTGAATCTCTTGGAACCGGAATTACAGATGGTTGTTAGCTGCTATGTAGGTGCTGGGAACTGAACCCAGGTCCTCTGCTAGAGCAGCCAGTGCTCTCAACTGCTGAGCCATCTCTCCAGCCTGGGTTTGCAGATTTTGTTGAAAATATTTGCACCTATGTTTATGGGAGAAATTGGTTTGTTCTTTTTCTTTTACTGTCGTGTCTTTGGTACCAGGAGAATACTGAGTTCATAGAATGTAATCACTGCTTTTCTTCCTTTTCCATTTTATGGAACAAATTAAGAAGCTTTGTGATTAGATCTTCTTTGAAAGTTTGATAGGATTGAGCAGCGAATCCGTTTGGTCCTGGTCTTTTCTTTGTGGCGAGACTTGATCATACCTTCAATCTTATCGCTTAATATGGTCTGTTTAGGTTATTTATATCTTCTGACTTTAATGTGGGTAGGTTGTGTGAATTTAGAAACTCATCATTTTAGAGCTTTCCAAGTAACTCCTAACGATGTTCTGGATTCCGCTGGAGTCTGTCACAGTGACGCCCTCTTATCTCTAATGGTGTTCATTTGGGTCTTCCTTCTTTCCTTTCGTCGGATGTGCTAAGTGGTGTTCAGTTTTACTCTTTGGTTGATTTTAAAATTTATTATTCTCTATTTCATTAATTTCTTCCCCAATCTTTATTATTTCTTGTCATCTTTATTATTTTTCGCTATTTACCAGGTTTGGGATTGGCTTCTTATTTTTCTGAGAGCCTTGAGACAGATCATTAGTTTCTTTGAGATTGCTCAGTTTTTTAAATTTAATAACCACATGATTAGAAGAAGCATTTCATTTCAGCTTTAACATATTCAGTAACAATTCCAGAGCAAGCAGACATCTCTTTAAAAAGTGGCTGCAAATTTTTAGGTTCACAGTTGAATTAATACAGTTATATAATATTGAACTCAGTATAGACCCTGTAAAACATAAAATTGAATGAAATTTTTAACCTTTAAAAAAGATCTCTATTTCATTTTAAAATATGCTGTTTCCGATAGAAAGACTCATTTTAATGCTATTAACACTTAGATGTTTGCACATGTGTCTCTAATCTCTAGGTATCTGATTATTACTAGTCACAGTAGGTTATAATAGGATCCTTGGCCTCTTGATCAAGAGGACAGGTGACTCACCACAGTTACAGGACATTTTGAGAGATGCTCATAGTCCCCTGGAACTTAGTTGAACTAGGAAGGCAAGGAGCAAAAACTGTCCTTTATGTCCATCTGAGCAAATTAGTATAGGCCTCAAAGTATGGCTGTTAAACATCCATGAAGATTAGTTCCACCAGTCTGGTACTTTTAATTATGATGTGCCATGTAGATAAAGCTTGAGCAAAGACCAGACGTTCTCAGATAAACCCTGCCTAGACATATATTACATTCTTTGATCTAGTTGTATGTATAATTTGTCTGTAGGTTGTTGGACTAATATGGTTCCCGCTGGTTTTTTAAAAACTAGCTAGGCATTATTTATCTCTCACATTGTCTGTCCCTTCCACCATGGTTTCCCCACTTAAGGTGCCCTCATTTTTCCCATTTCTCCCTTAATAATACCCTTCTCCTATGGTCCCACCTCTCTTGAGCTCTTTCTTTCCCTTTATCCCCTAGGTTCCTTGTATAACCTTCCCTTCCCCCCTCCCCTTAAAATAATCCCATTATTACCCATATCTCCCTTGTTAACACCTGTTTTCTACTGTTCTTGTCTCTCAGGTTCTTTCTTTTCCTTTACCTCCCTGGTTCCCCTGGAGTTATGTCTGGGTACACACCCACTTATAGGGATTTGGTGCTAAGATATATATATGAGGGAAAGCACACATCATTTGTTTTTCTGAGTCTGTATTACTTAACTTGGTATAACAATTTCTAATTCCATCCATTTACCTGAAAATTTCATGATTTACTCTTAATTTACCACTGAGTAGAACTCCATTGTGTAAATGGACATTTAGGTTTCTTCAATCGCTTAGCTATTGTGAAAAGAGCAGCAACAAACATGGATGTACAAGTATCTCTGCAATAGGGTGAGTCTTTTTGTTATATAGAGCAGCAACAAACATGGATGTACAAGTGTCTCTGTGATAGGATGAGTTCTTTGGGTATATGGCAAGGAGTGGTATACTTGGGTCAAATGTAAGGTTCATTTGTAGTATTTTAAGTGTTGTCCACACTGCTTTCCATAAGTGTTGAACAAGTTTGCAGCCCCACGAGCAGTGGATGAGTGTTCCCTTTTCCCCACATCCTCTCCAACATTAGGTATCATTTGTTCTCTTGATCTTAGACAGTCTGACTGAGGTAAGGTGAAATCTTAAAGTGGTTTTAATTTGCATTTCCCTAATTAATAGTAACGTTGAACACCTTTTAAGGTGCTTCTTAGCTATCTTTATTTCTTCTTTTGAGAACTCTCTGTTCAGCTCCTTAGCCCACCTTTTAATTGGGTTATTTCCTTTCTTGATTCTCTGTTTTTTGAGTTCCTTATATATTCTGGATGTTAAACCTCTGTCAGATGTGTCGCTGGTGAAGATTTTCTCCCATTCTGTGGGTTTTCTCTTCACTGCCTTGGTTGCTCCTTTTGATGTACAGAAGCTTTTTAGTTTCATGAGGTCCCATTTGTTGACTCTTGACCTTGTTTCCTGTGAAGTTGATGTCCGGTTTAGAAAATCCTTTCCTACACCTATATCTTGTAGGTTATTGCCAATGTTTTCTTCAATAGTTTCAGAGTTTCAGGCTTCACATTGAGGTCTTTGATCCATTTGGAGTTGACTTTTGTGCAAGGTGAAAGGTAGGGGTTTAGTTTCATTCTTCTACAGGTGGAGATCCAGGTTTGACAACAGCATTTGCTGAACATGCTGTCTTTCCTCCAGTGAATGTTCTTGGCCCCTTTGTCAAATATCAGGTGGCTGAAATTGCATATACTCATGTTTGGGTCTTCAATTGTGTTCCATTGATCTATGGGTCTATTTTTGTGCCAGTACCATGCTGTTTTTATGACTATAGCTCTGTAATACAGTTTAATATCTTGTATAATCCTCCCAGTATTGCTCTTAGTGCTCAGGGTTGCTTTGGCTATCCGAGGTCTTTTGTGCTTCCATATGAATCTTAGGATTTTTTTTCCAATTCTGTGAAAAATGTCATGGGGATTTTGATTGGCATTGCATTGAATCTATAAATGGCTTTTGGTAGGATGGTCATTTTCACAATATTGATTCTTCCAATCCATGAACATTGGAGGTCCTTCCATCTTCTAATGTCTTCCTCAATCTCTTTCTTTAAGGATTTAAAATTTTCATTGTAGAGGGCTTTAATGTCTTTGGTCAGGTTTATTATGAGATACTTTATTTTATTTGCAACTGTTGTGAACGGGATTGTTTCCATGTGCTCTTTCTCTGATTGCTTGTTATTGGTATATAGAAAGGCTACAGACTTTTGTAGATGAATTATGCAACCTGCCACATTATGAATGTGTTAATAATTTCTAGTTTTCTCGTACCATTTTTGGCATCTCTTAGATATCATATCATCTGCAAAAAGAGATAATTTGATCTCTTCTTTTCCAATTATTACTCCTTTGATTTCCTGCTCTTGTCTTATTGCTCTTGCAAGAGTTTCAAGCACTGTGTTAGAGAGAAGTGGAGATAGTGGACAGCCCTGTCTGGTTCCTGATTTCAATGCGAATGCTTCCAGTTTTTCTCCATTTAGAATGATGTTGGCTGTGGGTTTGTTATATATGGCTCTAATTATGTTGAGGTATGTTCCCTCTAGTCCAATTACCTCTAGGACTTTGAACATAAATGCATGTTGAACTTTGTCAAAGGCCTTCTCTGCCTCTATTGAGATGACCATATGGTTATTGTCTTTGATCCCATTTATATGATTTATGATGTTTATTGACTTATGTATTTCGAGCCATCCTTGCATCTCTGGGATAAAGCTAACTTGATCATGATGGATGATCATTTTGATGTGTGTCTGTATGTGGTTTGCAAGTATTTTATTGAGAATTTTTGCATCTATGCTTATTAAGTATATGGGTCTATAGTTTTCTTTTTTTGGTTGTATCTTTACCTGGCTTTGATATTAGAGTGATGCTGGCTTCATAGAAGGAATTTGGAGTCCTACCTCTGTTTCTATCTCTTCGAATAACTTAAGTAGTATTGGATGTAGATCTTCTTTAAATGTATAGTAGAATTCTGCCATAAATCCATCTGGTCCTGGGCTTTTTTTGGTCGGGAGGTTTTGTATTACTGTTTCAATTTCCTTATGTGTTATGGGTCTGTTTAAGCTTTTAATTTCTTTTTGATTTAATTTTGGTGGTTCCCATGCTTTTAGATACCCACCCATATCTTTTAGGTTTTCAATTTTAGTAGCCTAGTGGTTTTTAAAGTATTGCCTTATAATGTTCTGGATATTTTTGGTTTCTTTTGTGATGTTTCCCCTTTCATCTCTGATTTTGTTGACTTAGATTTGCTCTTTCTTTCTTTTGGTTAACTGGGCTAGTGGTCTATCAATCTTGTTTATCTTTTCAAAGAATGAGATCTTGGATTCATTGATTCTTTGTGTTGTTTTCTTTGTTTCTATTTCATTAATTTCTGCCCTGATTTTTGTTATTTCTTCTTGTCTGCTGGGTTTGGGTTTCATTTGTTGTTGCTTTTCAAGTGTCTTGAGTTGCAGTGTTAAGTCATTTATTTGTCTTCTTTCCAATTTTTTAATGTAGGCACTTAGAACTATGAACTTCCCTCTAAGGACAGATTTCAGTGTGTCACAGAGGTTTTGTTGTGTTCAATTGTACTTTTCATTTAGTTCCAGGAATACTTTTAAATAAATATTATTTGATAACCATGCAATTAGAAGAAGCATTTCTTTACAACAGCATTGACATATTCAATAATAATTTCCAGCGCTAAAATGCATCTTTTTCAAAATCGGCTGTAAATTTTTAGGTTTACAGTTGAATTAATACTATTATACAATATTGTACTCAGTATAAACCCTATAAGATATAAAATTAAATGAGGTTTTAACTTTTAAAAAAGATCTCAATTTCATTATTAAAATACAGTTCCATATAGAAAAATTCATTTTTAATGCAATTAACACTAAAATGTTTGCACATTCATTTCTGCTCTCTATATATCTGATTATTACTAGTCACAGTCACTTTCTGAGCTCCTTGACATCTAAGCATGGATATAAAGTCATCAGGTAGATTTCAATGGTAAAGTTTTTAACATCTAATTTTTAAGGAGCAAATTTTTATGCTTTGAGGAATTATTATTTTTTAAATTATTTTTTAAATTTAATAGCCATATGATTAGAAGAAGCATTTCATTACAGCTTTAACATATTCAGTAACACACTCCAGAGCAAGGATACATCTCTTTCAAAAGTGGCTGTAAATTTTTAGGTTCACAGTTGAATTAATATAGTTATACAATATTGAACTCAGTATAAACCCTGTAAGATATAACATTAAATGAGTTTTTACCCTTTAAATAAGATCTCCATTTTATTTTAAAATATGCTGTTTCCTACATTTTTTAATGCTACTAACACTTAGATTTTGCACATATGTCTTTAATCTCTATGTATCTGATTATTACTAGTCACAGTCGGTTACACTCAGATCCTTGGCACCTGAGTATGGGTATGAAGTCATCAG
>NW_008350949.1:796025-805994 GCF_000622305.1 Nannospalax galili
CTTTAGATAAGATTGGGGTCTGCTGTTCATTTTCCCAGTTTTATGCTGGGTTACTATCTGGGAGTCTTTGGGGCCACCCTCGCCAATAACTCAAAGGAAGGTATCTCCCGTTTGGCATTATTTCTTATGTAGCCTTTAGCTATACATATGGACTCTTAATAAATTATATTGACCCCAATAATCTTTGGTTATACTTTCCTTTTGGGTGTTTAGGACCCTACAGTTGGCCCAGAGAAACACAATTTATTTTTACTCTTAGGTCATTTGAGGATATGTTCCTCAGGCATCACCTGGGCTTGGGAGGAGCCCCTGGCTCCTTTCTTTTACCAGTTCTGTCTATGTAAAGATGTCAAAGGTCATGCTTGACGGTGGTTAGCTTCGCTTGGAAGCATGGAGGAAATGTTTCCTCTGTGTTGACCCTCCTCTTGGTAGACTGGACACTAGTTTAGGTCCATCTGGTGGGGTCTCCATGGCCTCCTTGCTCAAGAGGACAGGTAACTCACCAGTTACAGGGCATTTTGAGAAATATTCATGGTCCCCTGGAACTTAGTCTACCTAGGATGGCAAGGAGCAAAAACTGTCCTTTATGTCCCCCTGACCAAATTAGTGTAGGCCTGAAAGTATGGCTGTTAATAGTTCCAGGGATAGTTTCATTTCTTTCTTAATTTCTCCTTTGACCCGTTCATCATTCCAGAGTGTGTTGTTTAATCTCCATGTGTTCATGTGGTTACTGGAGTTTCTTCCAGTGTTGATTTTAAGCTTTATTGCATTGTGGTCTGATAGAATGCATGGAATTATTTCAATCTTTTTGTATTTGTTGAGGTTTGTTTTGTGCCCCAGTATATGGTTGATTTTGGAGAAGGTTCCATGGGGCACTGAATAGAAAGTATATTCTTTTTTGCTTGGGTGTAATGTTCGGTAGATGTCTGTTAGGTCCATTTGATATATTGTATTGTTTAATTCAGATATCTCTCTGTCCTGTTGACCTATCTAATGGAGACAATGTGGTATTGAAGTCTCCCACTATTAATGATTTGGGATTAATCTGGGTCTTAAAGTCCTGTACTACTGCTTTTATGAATTTAGGTGCCCCAGAGTTTGGTGAATATATATGTTCATGATTGTAATATCTTCTTGTTTTTTTTTGTTCCTTTGATCAGAGTGAAGTGGTCCTCTTTGTCTCTTCTGATTAGTTTTAGTTTAAAGTCTATTTTGTCAGATATTAGAATTGCTATGCCTGCTTTTTTCTTAGTGCCATTCACTTGGTTTTTTTTTTCCATCCTTTCACTTTAAGATAGTGTCTGTCCTTGAAAGTGAGATGAGTTTCTTGCAGACAACAAAAAGATGGGTTTTTTTTCTTAATCCATTCAACTAGTTTGTGTCTTTTGACTGGGGAGTTCAGTCCATTGGCATTTAAATTTATTAATGAAAGATTTGTGTTGAATCCTGTCATTTTTATTTCTGTTCACATTCTTGATATAGCTGTGCATTCCCACAGTTATACCTTCATTGAATTTCTTTCTGTAACCCCTTGTGTATAGTTGTTCCTTTCTTCAGCTCTTTGTATTGCTTCAAGAACTGTCTGAAGGGATGGTTTTGTGGACATGAATTCTTTCAGCCTATTTATGTCATGGAAGATTTTTCTTTGCCCTAGTGTCTGGGATGCCAAGACAAGAAATGGGCCAGTACCCAGGCTAGGAGGAGAGATGTGGTGGGAGTGAGCCCCACTGGACTTACCCAGGAAAGGTGCTGGCACCAGGACACAGGAGGCTATGCATCCCAGGGAAGCAAAGGGAGGTGAGGGCAGGACCAGGCCCAGAGGGCTCCTGGGGTCCAGGAGAGGTGCTGGCACCAGGATGTCCAGAGGCTGTGCAGCCCAAGGAAGTAAAGGAAGGTGAGCATATTGGTCAGATATTTTTAATGGTCTTTTTGAGGCATGGTCTCCTGTTAGCCCCAGCTGGCCTGGAACTCACTATGTAGACCAGGCTGGCCTTGATCTCACAGAGCTCTGCCTGCCTCTGCCTCCTGCATGCAGCGATTAAAGGCTACACTGGGACACTATATATAGTGTATGAGTGTTTTGCATACATGTATGTAAGTATAGAGTGTGCATGCAGTGCTTGTGGAGGCCCGAAGAAGATACTGGATCCCCTACAACTGGAGTTACTCATGACTTTCAGCCACTGTGTGGGTGCTGGGAACTGAGACATGGTCTTCTGGAAGAGCAGCCAATGCTCTTAACTGCTGAACCATGTCTCCAGATCCCACCTCATATTTTTTTATGTGGGTGGTTATAGCTATAAACTTCCCACTTAGAACTTCCTTGGTTGGGTTCCAGACTTCTGGTAGATTATAAGTTCTTTTTCATCACACATAGAAAATTTTAGATTTCTTCTCTTATTTCTTGAATGACCTGCTATTCCTTCAAAAATGTATTGTTCAGCCCCTATTTTAGTAGTTTCTGTAGTTCACTGATTTCTGTTTTATTCTATTATGATCTGATAGGAATTATCTTTTATTAATTAAATTTGTATTGACATTTTTTGCATTTCATACAAATCAATTTTGATCATATTTAGACCCCTCCTCTATCCACAAACCCCTTTGCCCTCCCCACCCAATCCCGTGCGCTCCATTTTACATATGATACTATCAAGTCAATCTTGTGTCTCAAATGTCCTTCCATGTGGGTCTTCCAAGGGATGTGCTGGAGACTGGTTGACCTTCCCAGAATCCCTAACCCTAGCACAGTGGCTTACTGGGACATAACTTTGTAGCTTCTGAAGTTGCCTGCTTTCTGCCCACTTTTCTGAATTATGTAACTTTTCCTTTTGATCTCACAGAGATCTACCTGCCTCTGCCTCCCAAGATTGATGGGATTAAAGGTGGGTGCCACCACATCCGTCTAACTTTGGGCTTCCTTAGTCTTTCTGTAAAGCTCCCTCCCTGCTTGTTCATCACGTGTCTGACCTCCATATACGCTGAAACAGCTTGGCTTTTTTTCGTTTCCTCCAATTCTCCTCCACCAGGCAGCTACTGAGACTTACAGCGTTGCCTGCCTCGGAGGTTTTTCTTCTAAACTAATAAAATTGTCCTCAAGCTTCTGTCTGAGCCCATTGTCAAATTATTTGGTTGAGACTAAGAACCACAACAGGGGACTCTGATTCCCCCTGTGCTGTCAGTTTTCCTGGCTCTGATCATTGGAGCTATTTTATATTTTCCATCGGTCTAAGGGAGCGTTTATACTTTTTTTCTGAAGATCATAAAAAAAGGAAGAAGTCAATAATAATAAACCACCACAACAAAAATGGAAACAAATGACTGTATGAGCTCAGGTCTCCAGATTTGGAATTGTTATGCTTATGTTGAAAAATATAATTTCAGGTTATTTTCGACTTTTTATTACTCATTTGTGCTTAAGCTTCCTGGAGTCAATATCCCTAATATTCTAAAAATCCAATGGAAATTCTGTGTGCAGGAACATGTAGATATACAGACGCATATTGTCACGTGTCCCAGGTGAATATCCACACTTGAGAAAAGCAGCTTTCCTGTGTGTTTCAGTTTCATCCAGCATTCAGTTCTACAAGAACCAACCCCAAGCCCACTCTCTTTAAGACAAGTGTTCTTTGTCCCAAATACAAACAAAATGGGAAACAGTGGTTAATTTGGTGAGCACCCATGACATCAAATCCTAAATAATCTAGGGGATAGGCAAGAAAGGCAAAGTGTTATAACATTTGCTGGTTGTTATTCAACAGTAGAGTTAGAATTCCAATCTTAAATTCTGGGTTTATAATCATGTGATTTTGCACACCTTCTCTCTCCCAAGGGAATACCCCTGTCCAGAATACCCCTGAAACTCTTACAGCAAGTGCTTAACTACGTGTCTTAACTACGAGGTGCAGTTCCCAAAAAAAAATCCAAACTCATGTTAAGGATTTTATAAGACTGCTTATTGATTAGAATTTGTGATGCCTGTGGAGCGCTGGAGTGCTACAGGTCTTTATTCCTCAAATAGACATTTATAGTCCACCTCTGTGTGTGGCCTAACATCTTTGAGACTATCTGGTAATAACCTTTATACAATGTAGCTTTCCCCAACTCAAAGCCAAGAACATCCTAAAGTATCTGCAGCAGAGTCTTCTATGCTTGGCGTTCGCCTGCCTACCTGACGTCCCCTCTGATGGATTTTAAAAATGCCTTGCTTTATAAGACTTTCTTTGTTCTGTCATCATAAAAAAATTGTGAAAGTGTTTCCATATTGGAACACTGTATTTGGGGGCAAACTGAATCTGTGTTTCCTGACCATGGTCACCTTGTTGGTTCCTGAAAGGGCTGTTCTGGTTTTGCATCAAGATAACTAAAGAGGATCTCCCTCTTCTCTCCTCCTCTCCTCTCCTCTCCTCTCCTCTCCTCTCCCTTCCCGAGGGCCTACGAGGTCGACCACCCTCCCCTCCCATCCCCTCCCTCCTTTCCTTTGGTTAACATGACTTTCACCTCTCAATTTTGATACATTTCCTGACCTTCTTTGTATTTCTTCAGAGGGCATACTACCTAAGTTGTGCTTGTAATTTCCAAAAGATGTCGTGGAAGGTTGTTTCCTATGAACATTGCAGATTGAATTAAGCTATTTTAATTTAATGTTCGTTATATTGATGAGAACTAGATTGCTTGTTTAAAGCACTGAGATTCATCTCTGTGTGAATCATTTTATTTCCTCTATTATCCTTTGCTATTTTGAAGCTGTAAACAATGTTTATTTCTATCATAAAAGAAATCTACATTTAAGAAGCAAATTACATATTTGAAAATTGAAGGCATTATTTTCTATCATCAGACTGAAGATGCATTAATATTAAGGCTAATAGAGAGTGCTAAGAATATAGTTTATAAAAAAGATAGGATGCATTGGTAAGCACTGGAATATATTTTATTTATGTCTCATTATGTTAGTGCATAAAATGATGAAGTCAATCAGACTCTGGAGAACTGAAAGTTTTCAGAATGTTCAACATAATGCTTTCTGCTAAGTTCAAATTTTACTTATAGGAAAGAAAGATAGTTAAAAGGTTTTACTTAAAGCTACTTTGTTAAGGTGCTATTGGGAGTAAATACAAAGAGCAGTTAATGGAGGACTTTGTGTTCAAGAGAAGGATGTGTTCAAGTGGCGCGAAGATCTACCTAGGGATCACTGGGTCAACTGGCATATTCCAAACCGAAGGCAATTCATTAGGAAGTGTGCTTGAGGATGTACCGGGCAATGAATTTAACGGCAAGCATGGTCTCTTTACACGTTGGCTTTATCTGTGATTCTGGAAGAAGAAAACCAAATCTGCCTTTGTCACGGAGCTCAAAGGCAAACGTATGTTTGATGCCCAGGTCGTAAGCCCAGTCCAGAGAAGAACCTGATGTTGGGTCTGCAAAACATAACCAATAAATATTCAGTTAGAGACAATTTATGATTCACCTTTTTTTTTGGCGTGGAAATCACTGGTGCAGAGGATGGGGAGTGTCTCCAGATAAAGTGCTTGCAGTGCAAGCATGGAGACTTGAGTTCAGATCCCCAGCACCCACATAAAAGGCCAGGCGTGGTGGCTCATGCCTGTAATCCCACTGTTGGCGGACTGAGGAAGGAGGATTTCCTGGGCTTGCTGACAAGCCAGACTAGCCAATTAGTGAGCTCCAGTTCATCAAGAGACCCTCTCTCAGAAAAATAAAGTATAGAACTATAGAGCAAGAAATTCGGTGTCAGCTGGCCTCCACACATGTGTGAACATGCATGCCCCCCAATTGCTTGATTAAATTAGCAATAAAAGAACTGCAATAATAGAAAAAATTCTAAGTGGCACAGACTATATAGTAAAATATAATCATGAATTTGTAATTTAAATATGTATTTTAAAATTACTTTTTAGTGTTTCTTTTTCCCTCTTTTTTATTATTGAAAATTAGCATAAAGGTGATTTTTGTTGGTCTTAGGATGTGACAAAAGTAGGCAACTGATAACTACTTGGAGAGGGAGAGTTGGTTTTCCTTGAGGATGTGATGCTAGCTAGGTTAACCAGGACACACACCAAAGGACACTTGGGTGCACAAACTTTGCTCTCTCTATAGGCCTTAACTCTATGACAGAGTACATGTAATCAGGTAAGTGGGGAGGAGCTATAAAAGAGGTGCAGATGGGGAGGGGGCTAAATATGATAAAAATGTATTGCATGAAATTCACAAAAATTCAATAAAAATGATTTAAAAGTGCTTTTCATTATGACATTTTAACACATATCTGTTCTTATCCTTCTGCTTTTCCCATAGCCACCTCCCACCCCCCTCCTCTCTAGCTTCCATTCCCTCCCATCCTTCATCCCCCTCCTCTAGCTTCCGTTCCCTTCACATCTGTCCTCCCTGTGCTCTCATGCCACGTGAATAGCCTTTTGGTTGGGTCAGTGCTAAACTGGGTTGATTTCCTGGGCTCACACTGATGAAGATGGAGATGTTTTAAGGAAGTGCTAGCAGCTGAGCAGACCTACTGTAGAGGGCATTGAAAATGGTACAGAAACTACGCAGAACTGCATGTTTTTCTCACACTTTAGGTCTTGTTATTTACGTGGCTGGGGAAAATTGGTCTTTTTGTTTGTTTTGGGTTTTGTTTTTATTTACTTATTTTGTTGTTTCTTGAGACAGGGTCTCCCTGTAGCCCCAGGCAGCCTAGAACTGGCTATGAAGACCAGGCTGGCCTTGATTTCACAGAGATCCACTTGCCTCTGCCTTTTGAGTGCTGGGATTAAAGACATGCACCATCACACCCAGTTTGGGAAAACTGTTTTATAGCTAGAAGGCCAATAAAGCTCAAGCTAGTTATTTCAAGAACATAGTTAATCCTCCAATCCAAGCTTTCTGTATAAAATTTTTATGAATTTTTACTAAAGATGCAAGTTTTTGGTAAAATATTGAAAATATAAACACATATATAGAGGTTTTGCATGTTTATATAATGTGCATATACATGCTACATATATATATAAAACACTACATATACATACTATACAAAATGCTATAAATGCATTTATATATTTTCCTGTATGTAATAAAATTGTAGACTTTCTTTGATGATATAATGTTATCGAGTATAATAGATTTTATTGATATCACTTCTCACGTCTTCATCTAGACCTTAAATTAGTAAAATTTTAAAGGCAGCATTGAAATTTTTCTGTTCATAAAACATTATTATAGAATTTAATTTGCTGCACATGATATTTAAACTTTTACTTATGGCCATGTATATCCATAAAGATATGTACATATATCTATAAAATAAAATAACAATAACTTGACTAAATGCCAGGCACCTTCTAAGTGGGTTCTTTTGTTTTTTTTCATTTTTGTCTCTTTAGATCAAGTCTTACTATGTAGTCCTGGCTGGTCTAGAACTGACAGTGATCTGCTTGCCTCTGTCTCCTGAGTGCTGGGATTAAAGGCGTATGTCACCATGCCTGGTTCCTAAGTGTTTTAAAGTGTTAGTTATTGAGTTGCTTCCTATCCCAACTTTATGCTGTGAGTGCCAGTTACTCTTTTGTATAAGAGGAAACTCAGGCATGGTGGGATGAAGCCACTTGCTGGAAGACAGAGGTCTAGTAGATGCTTGAATCGGGATTCAAACCCAGGCTATGTGTCTTCAGAGTTCATACTGTTGATTGTAATAGTTATCCTGTGCCTTTCTATAGTCGACTTAGTAGAAAGTCTTCTCTGAGTTTACAGGGTAACTTATTTTTTGTTGAGGTCATATTCTTAATATATGAACATTTGGAAAAATATACTTCCTGCTCTTTTCAAGCACATATTTACCAGAATGTAGTTAAAACAAAAATGAAACCAAGTCAAATTAGGGAGCTAATTTCAGCCCAAAGAAATTCGTGTGATGCTGATGGCTTAATGTGTGCTATATTACCGTCCATTTTCTAGGAAATTACATCATTTAATGAAGTATTATAAAAAGGTAGGGGATGTAAGGGGATAGTAGGAGTGTGTGCTGTTTTCTGGACATGACAGGGTTATCACAGTCATGAAGTCATGACAGTTGTGGCTAGCTGCATAAGACCTACACTCAAGATCAAGGCAGCAAACATTCTGGCATACATGGGGTAGATGATCTCCAGGCCTCATCGCTTACAGAGGAGCTATTGGTAGTTGTCTCTGCACAGTGTCTTTTCACTAAACTCCGGTGTGTTTTAGCCGTTTTGAACATAGAATGCTAGCACCTCGCCTCTCTGATCTTCCCTTCCCAGTACAAGCAGCTGAATCTATCTGGCAGAATAAGAAAAGATGGGAAGGTTCTAGCTCGTTGCTTTTGTTGTAACACATCAGTCCCACCTCTGACGTATCTTGCAGATAACATACAGCCATCAAAGTCAAAACTAATAACTGGCCCTTATAAAAAGTTTGCTGATTGCTTGTAGATAGAATAAGAGACTAGAAAGTTAAGGCTAAGAAATCCAAGTCAGAAGTGAAGAGCAATGGCTAAAACACACCAGAGCTTAGAGAAAAGACACTGCACAGAGACAAGACCAAAAAAGAAATAATCACATAGTTGAACACTAGATGTGAACTCTGCCCCAACTAATTCTTGTAAAAATGAAACATTGTTGTAGCTGTTGGGGCATAGTTAAGACAGATGAATTAAACTGTAAGTTTGTAGTGATTTAATACCTTTTCTTAATTTTGTGACCTTGTAAAAGTTCATCGTAAGTTGTTTCTAGAAAAGTCTTACTGAAGCAGGCACAAGCTATCCTTTAGATTCATGTATTATACAGTATTTCCTGTAAAAACTGGATTTCAGGTTAGCAATTTTCCAAATTTCTAACCCTAATTTATAAATTTGATAATTTTCTTTGATATTTATGTAAAAATTGGGGAAATGCTTCCAGTCAATGGCAGAAACAAACTTACAAATTGTTGATGCTATTGGGCCATAGATGTAACGGGTTTCATATCTAGTTGATATAACATCAGTGGCAATTTTTGCAACTTTGACCTAGAAAGGAAGGTTAGAGTAGAATTAAAGAATACTGTACAAATACAATAAATTTACTAGAAATTAAATAACGATTTTACAGGTTGTTTAGCATTTGAAAATCTAAATAAGATAAATGGCTAGCTTAGGAACAGTTTGATTCAGATATGTTGTCAATGTGCAGACCATCAATTCTATACACCCCGCCCCCTGCTTCTTTCAGACTCATTTGGGCTTTAGATCTGGCCCTTCCAAAGTCAGCTTCTCCATTTTCTTCTATGTTTCTTATTCTGTTCTCTGTACTAGGTCCCTTATGGACACAGGACTTTCTCTGTGTATGTTAAGGCAGTAGATTCATTTTTGTTTTAATCTTCGTTGTCTGAACTCTTATTTTGCGGTGTGATTGAGGATCACTGTGCATGCTAGAGAAACACTTGGCCACTGAACTACATCCCTAGTGTGGGTGAGTCCCCTTTAAATTAGCTGTTATGTCAGGGTTTCTTTTCTAGGGCGGCACTTCGTCATATCTAATAAAGTGCTTTGAGCTATGAGAATGAGTCCTGGAATGGATGTGAATGGAACACAGACACTAACATATTTGTGCTCCAAATGAATATTTTTCTGTTGCTCTGTATAATGTATATAACTAAGAAATTAATTTTTCTCTAGATTAGCTTAGTTGCTGGGTAAAAACTTCCAGTTCACTCAAAAAGTGATTTGTTGCGTACACGTGTGCTTTAAAATCTGTACCATCATTTTCCTAAGACTTTGAAATTGCCTTGTCGTATCTGCAGAAATTAACTAAACTCATGGATTAAGATTCTTAATGAAGGGCTGGAGAGATGGCTCAGTGGTTAAAAACACTGGCTGTTCTTGCAGAAGACCTGGGTTCGAATCCCAGCTCCCACATGGCAGCTAACGACTGTCCATAACTCCAGTTCCAGGAGATCCGACAG
>NW_008350949.1:807279-811730 GCF_000622305.1 Nannospalax galili
ATGGGTGCACTCACTTACATGCAGGCAATACACGCATACACATAAAATAAAAATAATAAATAAAATATTTTAAAGATTCTTAATGAACTGGATAAGGAACTGTGGGCCACAGAATACTTGTGTGTGTGTGTGTATATATATATATATATAGTGTGTATGTGTGTGTGTGTATACATAAGTGGAATTAAAGACTGCCTAACTCTTTGATTTAGCTAAAATTAAATGTTATTGTGCCGAATATAACTGAGCAAAGCCAAGATAAAAACTGTGATGGGGGGCTGGAGAGATGGCTCAGTGGTTAAGAGTACTGGCTGCTTTTTGAGAGGACCTGGGTTGAGTTTCCAGCACCCACATGGTGGCTAACAACCATCCATAACTCCAGTTCTAGGGTATCCAACACCTTCTTCTGACCTCCATGGGCAGTGCATGACATGGGTACACTTACACACAGGGCAATACACTCATACACACAAAAAATGTGACCTGTTTCTTATTTTTTTCTAGGTTAATTTTATGAAGCAGCATTTGAACCACACCTTTTGCTGGATGTACTATTTGCTAACTATGTGGGATTTGGGACACAGCACTTTATGTGAAGGATATCTTCTATAGCAATCCAAGATTTTTATTCTTCCCTCTACCTGCTTATCCTGTCAGTTCCTGTGATTCAATGCAACTTATATTCAGGGTATTCGTTGTAAAACTAACATAATTGAGTTTCCATAGAAAGAAAAATAGCTTCCAGTGGATCATAGGTTTAGAATGGTGGCCTATGCTTAGTGATAGAGTTTCACAACATGCACAATCTTCTTTCTTTAGATAGTGAAAGAATTAGTACTTTCATTTTGCTAAGGGATAAAAGTATCATGGATCTCCTGAAACATGGTGTCCAGAGGATGGGACTAACTACTGTCTCTGCTGCCTATTCAGCTTTTATTGTGCATGGTTTTGTAGTGTGACCCAAAGAAAGTATTAAACACCAGTACAAGCTGTGCAGTTATAGAATCTTATTCTAGATGGCGAATAAATTCCTCCTGAATTTTTCTAAAAATCACAATCAGATATTTTGTGTTTACTATAATTATTTAAAAGTAATCTAAACATCATTATTTTAACATCAGAGTAAACTTCATTAGTTCTTTTTTTTTTTTTCTGTTTTAAAACTGTGAGAGCCAGGTGTGGTGTCACAACTGTAATTCCAGGATTTAGGAGGCTGAGGCAGAAGATGGTGAGTTTGAAGTCAGGTTGGGCTATGCAGTCAGTTCAAGGCCAGCCTGAACTACATAGTAAGACTCTTTCTCACAACAAAAAAGCAAACAGGCAAGTGAAATTATTTCAATATACCCATGTTGATGGAGAACAGACTGAAAGTCAATGCTGCTGTCAATGTTCATACCACAGATTTTTTTTTTTTTACATACCAGGTCTTTGTGGTTGGGTGCCAGTTTTGTTGTGTAGCCATAGGGAAATAATAGCATCTGGGAGTAGGAATGGAAGGTAATGTAAGCCCTGATTGAGTCCAGATGGCTCCGAATGAAGGCAGTGACGGCTTTGGTCTCTTTCTCAGACTCTGGTGCAGGGCCCCTGTAGGTTTGCCAGCACGGGTTGTCAGTGCTGGGGTTAGCTAGGGAAGAAATGGGTGGACACGATCACAAACTGCTCCATCAGCACCACCTCTGCCTCTTGTGATGCGGCTTCTTAAAATGCTTAAAACATTTTGGCCTCTCATGTTTACAGGGCATCCCCGCTGTCTCTTGTGACAGTCACTAAGGACTTCGTACATTCATTTCCAGCATACTTAGTCTCTTGGACTATGCTTAGTCTTGTTTGTTTGTCCTCTTTTCCTAAGTCATAGGAAAAACACATCAGAAGCATTCCAAGGCTTGGAGTTAGAAGACGTCAGTTCCAATTCAGGTCCAGCCCCAGCTCTCCTGGAGATTGGTACACATTGCCTTTCTCTGAGCCCAAGCTCTTCCAATTAGGACAGCTGCTGATATTAAGATATTCATTATGCTACCATAATAGAAAATCTATTCTACAATAAAGTTTAACGGTACAGGGATTTTTTTTTTTAAACCAAATTAGGCAAAGAAAAAATACATGAGTTGGGGAAAGGTATGATCTCCCTGAAAGTCTGTAGTGATAAAGTCATGGTTGTGTAGAAACTATGGAATCATTTGATGTATTAGGTGTAAGCTGAGTACTGGTTTTCTATTAAACTCTCATTTTTCCCTCTGTCCCAGATATTTCTTTTTATTAACCATCTGAAGAATTAATTGCATATTCATTGTATCTACTGATATTTCCCAACTTTTATCAGATTAAGAGGAAGGACCCAAGATCTATCTCTCCAGATTATCTGATTTTTGTACATCTGGTATGTGCCCTTTTTTTTTTTTTTTGGCAAGCTAAATAAGTTCAATAAGAGATGGCTTGATACGTAACGTCTTTTCACCCACTTCCTCCCACAGAAAACACTCATGATCATTCTATGTATAGTCTTTATGATTATCTTCCATTTAACATATGAGAAAATTAGCACTTACTCAGGGAATATCTATTTTACTGAAATAAATAGGTTGTTTAAGTTCAGTATCCAAATGCTTAAGTCATTTCTTTGAGATCAAATCTACAACTCACAGTTCCACGAGACATCAAAGTTCCTGTTGAGGTCAGTGCCAATGCAGGTGGAATTCTGGTTCTTGGAACGGTTTTTTCTCCACATGCGGTCCTGCCAGAAGGAATGACAGAGTGTTTACACATGGTCGGTTTGTATGTTTCAATCATTTCAGATTCCCTCTGCAGGTATCTACAACTTTATTTGAAATTGAGTTAACTTGAGCTCCTTTATTATAAAGAATATGTTGCTTTGTTATAAGTTCCAATATTTTTTAGAAACAGAATTTTAACATTAGTGTTTTTAGGCATTGATGAAAAATTTCAGTTAGTTAAAAAAAATGCTGATTTGTTCTCTGTGTTAGAGAATGACCATTTCCTGACCCAGAAAGCAGCAAAATAGTCATATGATTTTAAGGACGCCCATGAAATCAGGAAACATTTGGAGATAACATGAAATTGAAAATTGAAAAAATACACTTTTCTGAATTGTAACTAAACCTAAACCTGACATGTAATGAACAACAATCAATGTGCAATAAATCCAGTAAATAATATATCACTTAAAGGCAAACAAGAGCATACAGAGAGCTACCTGAGTCCATGACCAAATATATCCATCGACATTGAGTACAGGTAGAACGTAAAAATTCATTCGGTCCAAGAGTTTGGTCATGATTTTGTTTCTTCCATAACTTTTGGTTGCCTGGAGGGTACAGAAAAACAATCAGCTCTTTGTGTCAATTATCATATGGAAAGCTCTAATTCTAGTAGCAATAATGACCATTCCTAGAGTTATTTTCACAAGGCTAAATAGTTTTAAACACATTTTTCCAAAAGTACACACAAAAAGTGACTCATATGGATGATGGGAAAAGACTCCACTTATTCAGACCAGTGACATTAAGAATATTTTTTAAAGGATCGCTTAATTATAGATACTTGAAGCATGTCAAATGAGGAATGTAAAAGTTACACAAGAAATATAGAAGCTGAGTGGAAATTAATAGCACTGTTAATGGATTCTTTCACTCAAATCCCTTAAATAAATGCAGATTGAGTCTATAAGCACAGGGATATAGAAATATTGCAGAGGATTCATAAATATTTAAAAATAGGACTGAAGGAAGAAAACCTCTCTCTTTAGTGTTATGGATTTAACCATGGCCCTGTACACTTTAAATACATACTCTACCACTGAGGCATCTTTCCAGCCAAATAAATTTATGTGTGTATGTGTGTAGGCGCGCAAGCAGGTAAGGCCCAGATGTTGATGTTAGCTTTGGCTGTCTTCCTCACTTGCTCTCTGACTTATTTTTTTGAGGCAGGGTCTCTCAGTGAATCTGGAGATCAACAACTTGGCTAGATTGGCTGGCCCTCAAGCCCCGAGGATCCCATCGTCTGGGCCTCTTCAGTGTTGGGATTGCAGACAAGTGCTTTGCCCGGCTTTTTTGATGTTGGTGCTGAGGACTGAACTCAGGTCCTAGCCTGCAAAGCTGCACTTTGCTGACTCAGCCATCTCCCTGGCCTCAGAGAAATTTTGTTAGTAAAAATCCCTGGCAGTGCTGTGTGCTTGCCTAGCATTCAAAAGCCCCGAGTTCAGTCTATAGCACCACTGATAAAACAAAACTTTGAATGCCATGAATTTAGAGATTGCCAGTCAATGTTTCTCTATGTTATTTGGCATAACATTTCTCTAATTATCTGAGCTCTCTGCGGTTATCAAAACTCTCCAAAAGAATCTCATCAGTCTTGGAAAGCCTCTCTCTCAAACACACCTGTAGTAGAACCAAGATGTCTGTGTGTGTGTGTGTGTGTGTGTGTGTGTGTGTGTG
>NW_008350949.1:811775-826345 GCF_000622305.1 Nannospalax galili
TAGCCCAGAATGGCATCCAACTTGCAATCTTCCTGCCCTAATCTTCTGAGTGCTAAGATTGCAGGCAAATGCCACAGGAGATTTCTGGCAGTCTTCGTGATTTGCACTCCTTTATAAATTAAAAGGAGATTTTGGTCTTAGTTGAGAGAGTCAAAACTACCAAAGTTATCAATGAATTCTATGGCAATCTTGTTCCTAGTGAACATATCTGTGGCCCAACAACCATCGCAGTGAGTATTCTAAAGTGTTATATGTAGGAGTTCGTGGAAAGACAAAGTTAAAAGATGGTGGGAGTCAGGATATATTAACAATAAAATAAAAAAACATATGAACTACATCTGCTTTTATACAATGAATTATTTCTCTCTTGGAAAGGAAATTTAAGTATGAAAATTTCCAAGTTCATACATAGCCAATGAAATATGTAAACTCAAATTAAAGATTTATGTTTTGAGCTTAGTAAGGAAAATTTAAATTTGCAGTTTATAATGTAAAATTGCTATTAGATTTTGTATACTTAATTATAGGATAAAAGTTCAGTGCTGGGTGTGATGGTGCACACCTTCAGTCCCGGCACTCGGGAGGCAGAGGCAGGCAGATCTCTGTGTTTAAGCCCAGCCTGGACAACATAGCAAGTTCTGAGCCATTTGAGGCTACATAGTGAACCCTGTCTCAAAACAAAACAAACATCCCCTCATAACCTCCCAAGGTCATACTGTAGCCACAAATAAGTTTATTTCACTTTCACAAACTCTTGGTGGAATTTAAGGGCTCTGAAGGAAGATGAAATTGTACAGGAACTTCGATGATGAGTAAATTCAGACCACTTAATCCCTGGGTGTGCTAAGTGAGGACACTTCTAATTCAGTGGTGTTCCGCTCATTTGGTAAGGGATGCTGCCAATCAGTAAAGTTTTGGAGACTTGTCAGGGGAGGATAGTTATGAGGGGTTTCAGCCCACTTACCTGGTATACAAACCACTGGCAAAATGCTGGGGAAACCCATTCTCGTGCATGAATGCCACAGTCCATAAAAACAGCCTTTCTCTTATCATCTTTTTTCCCAATCTGTTTAAATATAAGATATTATTTCTCACTAGCTCACATATTAATCCCAAAACAATTATTTTCCTTGTCTATTTTTGAGTTGGGACAATGCTTACACACATTTGTCCTCAACCAAGACAACAGTAGATATCCTGTCTATATACAATTCATAACCTGTTACATGAATTTAAACAAAAACTTTTCCAAGTTTTTTTTTATCTTTTATTTTATGTGTATGAGTGATTGCCTACACATGTGTAAGTGCACCTGTGTCATGATGCAGTGCCCGTGGAGGTTAGAAGAGAGTGTCAGACCCCCTGGAGCTAGAGTTATGGACAGTTGTCAACCACCATGTGGGTACTGGGAATTGAACCTGGGTCCTCTGCAAGAGCAGCCAGGGCTCTTAACCACTGAGCCATCTCTTCAGCCCCATTTTGGGGGGTTTTAAAATAAAAAGATAAAACACAATCTAAGACTGGAGAAATGGTTCAGTGATTAAGAATGTGGACTGCTCTTACAGAGGACCAGAGTTCTGTTCCCAGCACCCACAACAAGCAGCTCAGAACTGTTTATAACCCCAGCTCTAGAGGATCCAACTCCCTCTTCTGACCTTCTCCAGCATCTGCATTCATATGCACACACCCCTGTGCAGACACACACACACACACACACACACACACACACACACACACACACTTGAAAAATAAATCTTGGAAAAATACAATCTAGTGCAGATGAGACGACTCAGTGGGTAAACGTGTTTGTTGCCATTCCTGAGTTCCATTTCTGGGACACACATGATGGAAGGAGAGAACGAACTCCACAAGTTGTCCTCTGACTTCCACCCGTACTGTGGCATGCACGTAGCCTCTCTCTCTTAAACAAATAAATGTAATAAAAGAATTAAAAAACACACAGTGTAGTCTTGGGCCTGATGCACACCTATCACTCTACATTCCTGAATTTGAGGCCAGCCTGGAATAGCATCAAATAAAACCCTGTATTAAAAACTTCAACTCCCCAGCTCCCAAAGCCAAAGCAACCACACAATATATTGCCTTTCTTATTCCATTATTAACACTCTGTGTTGTGACATAAAGATTACAAAGTCACTACTTTTCTTTTTATGTTTCTGGTTTCATGAACTGGAGACATTTAGCCTGGAGTGAAGTCTTGTGCTGTATTTAGAGTGGAGTAGGACCAGTATCAGCTACTTGAAGGACTGTCATTTTGAAGAGAGTTCAGATTTGGTTTGGGTTTGGAGACACTGGATGGATGGGGATCCAGGACGTGAATGGCTTCTAGTTACTAACAGGATGCTCAGGGAACAGAATCTTTGGACTTACAAAAATCCAGCAATAGGAGAATTGTAATAGTCTGTTCAGTTGTAGACAGAAATCCTGCATCAACACTGAGCTAGAATGTCTTAAGCACTCTACTGGGTGTTATAACTGTATGACATTTAAACTTCTCTTAGTGATAGTCCTTGACAAGTGTCATTGAATTTTAATGGATTAGGAAGGAGTTTATAGACAAAGACACTGCAAACTGTTGTAATGTGGTTGTAGTGTGAAATATTCCTCTTGGTTTGCCTGTTATGCAATCTCTGGCAAATGTTTACTCTCTTGGTTGCACAGAAAAACCACTTGTTACTTCTATTCTTGAATTGATGTCGATGTCTAAAGTTCAAAAGTTATGATTTAGTATTTCAAAATTAGCTCAACTGCCACAAAATACTTTTTAAGACCATTTTAAAAAATAGTGAAGTAATGAATGCTTCTTGAATTATTTTTACCTTGAGAACATATAATGGATTATTTTCAGCAGTCGACCCAATTTTAATCCGAGAAACCATTTCAGGATATCTCTCTACCATTTTTTCAGTCCAAGCTACAATCTTAAGAACAAAATCAAATTGGAGAAGTTAAAATAAAAGAAAATTGTAGAACATCAAAGGATAAAATCACTTTAAAAGAAACAACAGGCTTTTTTTTTTTTTTTTAAACAATAGGCATTTTACACCTCACCTTGTCCCAGTCGTTGTATTTTGCATAACTGTGCCTGCCTGGGATTCCATCTTTAACATCAAACTGCTTCTCTATTTCTTCTTGTACGTCGTGTATCAGGATTCTGTTTGACAGCAGAATGGTAAAACACAGTTTTTTTTTTTTTTTTTTATCATGGGAACATTTGATCATGGGAAAGAAAACACAGCTTATCTGTCATCTTCAGAAAAATGTTTCTTCCTCGCTTCGATCTTTGATCAAGTCAACTTCCCGTCACAGCCCTAACCCTTGCCAGCTCCTTTGTACAAGCCATTGTCTGATTGCCCATCTATCTAAAGCTGAGCTGTCTCATGTGACAGTTCTAGACACACATTGCTATCTAACACTTAAAATGGCTCTGTCCAAAAATAGACTGTGAAAAGAGTACAGCAGGCATTAAATTTTGAAGAGCATGTATAAAACTATGTTAAATATTTCATTACTAAGTTTTATATTGGTTATGTATTGTACTAATGAAATTTGGGGGTATATTTGGCTACATAAGTTAATTTTACCTATTGCTTTTACCTTTATAATGGATGCTGGTATGTTTGAAATCACACACTTGAATCATGGTATACTGTCATAATGCTCCCAATTCTTCTCCAAAGCACCCCCACGCACAACCACATGTGTGTCTCACAAGTAACAATGGATATTCTTACGGACAAATACACAGAACATTCTTTATTGCTTCACCTTTTGAAATTGGGAAAGAAACCTGAATAACAATAGTGAAGATATTAACAGTCTCTAAGCACTTAGCATGTATGAGATATTTCTCAAAACTTTTATGTACATTCAATCATTTCATCTTCACAAGAGATTTTTATTTTTATTTTACCCATGAAAAAACAGAGGCACAAAATGTTCAAACAACTTGTCTACCTATGGAGCTAGAAAAATGGCTAGGGTGTTTTTAAGAGGATGGAAGACAGGAAAGGTCACTGGGAGCCCAAGACTGCTGGAATAGCCCAGAAGGCCTATTCCTCAATTTCCAATTTTCATCTTTTCTTGAGTCAACCTATCTCATTCCATAAGCTCCTAGATGCGCTGATGTGGCCATCCAGTGTCTGGCCTCTCTCCTGAACTTCCGCCACATACTTCATTTTTTCTCAGACTCTGGCATACATTTATTTATTACAGGACAGATACTGCTTTACAGGCGCTGTTTAATAGTGTCAATATTGTCACCATTAACCAATGGGGAAATTATTGCTCAGAAAGACTATTTGGTTACAATTTGTAAAAATTTTAAAATTTATTGATTTTGTGTGTGTGTGTGTATGTGTGTGTATGTGTGTGTGTGTGTTTGCATGCTTGTGACAAAGTGTGTGCATGTGTTTGTGTGTGTAGGTAGAGGATAACTTGTAGGAGTTAGAGTCTAGAGTTAAACTTCAAAAGATATGTTTTACTATTTCAAAATTAGCTCAACTGCCACAAAATACCTTTTAAGTCCATTTTAAAAAATAGTGAAATAATGAATGCTTCTTGAATCATTTCTACCTTCTACCACGTGGACTCCAGCATCAAACGCAAGTCTTCAGACTTAGCAACAAGTTCCTTTACTGCTGAGCCATCTTGCCAGCCCTGTAGTTACAATTTCTGTGTTTTTGGAGTTGAGAATTAGAATCCAAAATACTTCAGATTTGTTTCAGAAGTGCTATTTGCATCATGGACACAGATATTTTTATGTATTTTGTTTATTTGGGGATTTACTATTCAGATTCATTAACTTATTTTTGAATTCCTGTGTAATAATAAACTGTATTTAAGTACAATAAAATCTAGTATTGGAGAAAGAATCTCCTTACTCATATTTTTAAGCAATGTTTTGTTAAAATAATTTTAGGAAATATTAAAATCATCAGAAAAATGAGCTCTTGATAGAAACTTTATTAAATTATGAATAAGTTTGAGAACAATTTTGCTAAAACTGGACCAAGTTGTTTCTTTTTGACTCTTTAGAAAATTTTAATTATTGTATTACCTTTTCATATAGCTTTAGATTAGTCTTGTGAGTGGTACTTTTCTCTAGCAAATATTTAATTCCATGTTAGTCATATTAAAATAGATTTTTTAGTTACCCTTATGTATTAGCTGTTTACTAGTTTAAAAGCTATGTTTTCACTTTTAAGAACTTTTAGGAATGTGTTCAGAGTTTCTGCTCAGCTGTTCTTTCCGTCCGTAGTTACCCTTTCTCTTCCTGTTTCTTTGCTTGTGCTGTTGGGTAAACTGAACGGCATCAGAGGAGGACATTCTTTTTTTTCTGCTTTTGGTGGGAAAAATCCATCTTTCACCACTGAGTATGATGCTGAATACAACTTGGGATGAATACGGCAGTATCTACCTATATGATCATCTTATTTTTGCTCACTGAGGTAGGGTTGCATTGCTGTCTAGTACTGATTCCTGGACGTATTAAATATTATATTAGAGCTGCAGGAGATCTACAAGCACCCTTGCAGATTGCAGCCTTATTTTGCTCCTTTTATACACAGCTTTACAACTCTTGTTTGACTTCAAAGGAATGTGAGTCATTGGGTGTTGGGGGACCCTGCTGTTAAGGTCGTAGTCCACCATGTCCGGACAGCTCTCTGAGCTCGGCTCAAAATGGAGGACTCCCTTTCTCAGTGGGGGTCTCCTACTCTCTGCCTGACCTTATTTGGAAAGTGTCTCCAAGCACAGATGCCTGACCTTATTTGGAAAGTGTCTCCAAGCACAGATGCCTGACCTTATTTGGAACATGGCCTTTGACACATTGCAGTTCCCTGCAAATGCTGCCCCTGGTTTTCACGTATGATAATTAGGCATTGCACTACAGCCAATCCTCTCTCCCCTTTCTACACGATAGGGTCCTCCTGCCACATGTAAATAAAGCATAGTATGAACACCTATCAGGTGAAGCTTTGACTGTCACCCTCACCCTATAGATTCCCTCCAACCCCCTAAAGCGGTCTCACTGAAGCGGACTCTCAGAAGTTCTTTCTGTTTTACTCACGGCCGTTCATTGTGACCCTGTCTGTCGCTTCTGCTCCCTTTGTTCTCATGGATTGGTGGCCAACGACCCTTGAGGGAAGAGAGACCCACAATTGGGAAAATGGCTTGTTAAAAACAAGCACAGTGGTATCAGTAGGTGACAGATGACAGAGAAAAGAAAAGTGAAACTATGGGACAACAGGACTAGAAAGCCCAGAGGTAAACGGTTCCTTGACATTGGCCCAGCAGAACCTATATAGTTTGGTAGCTTCTGCAGCCCTTAAGGATGTCAGTCTCATAGACCAGTAAGAAAACTCCTAATTACAATAATTCTTACCTAAAGCTAAGCTGTAGTCATTATATTCTATTCTGTGGTGCAGAGAACTGTGGCTTATGATAGAATCATTTAAATAAAAATATTTAAAAGAAAAACATTGAAAGTGTATTTATTGAAACAGTTTTTTTTTAAAATGGATTATCTCGCTTCCCACTGACTCTATAAAGGTATTATTGTGTTCTAGTCAGTGAGATGACATGCGTTTTTCTTTGGTTAGCAGCAAATCCTGAGTGCAGGAAGGTGTTATCTAATGTTCTTTGTAGCCATTTAGTCATGTACTTATTTATCTAATAAGGCAGCAGTATCTTAGGGTCAGATTTTTTTATTTTGAATGCCATTTCTACTTATTAATGCTTGGTGTGACCTTGAGCAGTTTAAGTATCTCCCTGACCCTCAGTTTCCTCACTTTTCTAATAAGATCAACTGTGTTGGCTGGGATTATCACAAGGATGAAGGAACAGCAGTGCTAGGTGTGCTTGGTATCCCTCAGGCACCCAGTGACTTCACAACAGTTGGAAAATTGGCAACCACTGCACGGAACCAACACCCTTGAGGAACCCTTCTTGGCTTAGTTTCTTGTAGATTGACTGATGGATCTGAGTTCTGATGCCGAACACAAATGTGATGTGCTCCTAATTAAAATCTATTTAGCACAAGGACCAAATGTGGGTTATGAATATGGATACTCACTATCAGCACTGACAGGCACATTGTTACCATATCATATAGAACTCACTGAGTGCTCAGCGTATCATTTGTGAATTTTTGATTTCTAAGGATGTAACTTGTTATAATATTGTTATAATAGCAATTTTGGAATCAGATGGGGCATGTTGGACTAAATCTCCCAGGAAGCCTGAGGAGGTCTGAAATTGTATTTTGGACAGTTGCTAAAGACATAATCCATTGCTTTAACATCTAACAAGAACACATATCCTTTGCTCTTTCTGCATGAATTAGAATAATCAACAGAAGAGAAAATTTGTGATCCCAGAGGCTGACTTAAAATACAAAGCAATATTAATTAGTCATAGGACCCTGCATCTAAAAAAATATTTTTAAAAATTTATTTTTAATTATGTGTATGTGTCTGTGTATAAGTATGTGCATTTAAATGCAGGTATCTTCAGAAGTCAGATGTGTCAGATCCCCTGGAACTAGAGTTACAGGTGATTGTGAGTCAACTGATGTGGGTGCTAAGAACTGAGCTCAGGTCCTCCGGAAGAGCAGTACAAGCTCTTTCTTTTGTTTTATTTTGTTTTTTGCATTTTTGACAGGGTCTCCCTAGTCCCAGCCCACCTGGAAGTCACTATGAGGACCAAGTTGGCCTAGATCTCATAGAGATCTACCTGCCTCTGCCACCCGAATGCTGGGATTAAAGGCAGCTGGCCACCACACCAGGTGTACCCCTAACTACTTGGTCAGTTCTCCAGTCCCCATGAATATTTAGACTTACACATATCAATTTAGCTCTTGTGATAACAACAGCAACAAATAAAATTATGTAAGTGGAAATCCAGTCTTTCCACACATGTAGGAGGACAATGGAACAGACTATTGCTGACATGGATTGTAAATCAAGCCCAAGGCTGGAAATTAAGACCTAGGGTCAGATGTCATTTTTATGCAGGTTTAAGCAGATGGAATCAAATTACTTTCTCACAAATATCATTTTCTAGATTTTTTTACATTGTTAGAGAAAAATCTAATCTTAAATGTAGACAAAAGGATAAATAATTATCACCAGAGATTTAATAATACAAATAGCCAGTGTTTATTGAGTCATCATTTTGTGCCAGGCACTGTGCTCAGACCTTTGCATTTTATCAAGTCAGCATTGTCAACAATGGTAATTGTGCACTAGCGTCACTTCCCCTTAATGAAGGTTAAATTGGTGAAACACATCAGTTGGAATTTTGAACCTACAATTTCTAGCTTCAGTGCTCTAGTCAGAACCGTTATACAACACGGCCTTCTTTTCCAGGGAGTGATCTTTTCGGGTGGCCTTCAGATTGTAGCCTCCTTGGTATTCAGAAGATTTTGCAAGTTTCCCCAATCTCCCTGTTCTCATGGAAGCCTGTCTTTCAAAGTCAGTGAGCAGGTAAGGTAGTCAGAGACGAGGCCAGAAGAATCCTGCTTCCACAATTTCAATGCTTTTAGAGAGTATCAAAGAAAGACTAAGTACTGTGGGCCAGTGTATCTAACTGCTTTGGACTTGTGTGTGTGTGCACGTGATTCTGTGTATGTGTGTAGTGTGTCTGGGTGTGAGTGGTGTGTGTGTGTGTGTTTGTGTGTGTGTGTCTGGGTTATGAGTATACGTGTATGTGTTTGTAGTGTGGAAGATGTTTCAGGGAGAGAGCATCATTCTCAAGGTGTTTTATATGATTGTTCTGGGCTCTCTTGAAGCCTGTATTAGAGCAGAACTGGGACTTCTAAAGACTATGTTTTTAGGTTTTCATAAAATCTAATTTGGTGGCTCCCTAACTGGGGAGCTATGGGAAACTATGTATATTGAATTCTGGAGTTACTGACATGGATTTCCCAACATCTGAGACATACTATATGTTGGATAATAAACTTTAAGGAACGAGTTTATTCTGTAGGAGGGGAGACCATCTGTCATGAGCCTCTCTACCTATTCCCTGACACACACACACACACACACACACACACACACACACACACACAGAGGGAGAACGAGAGAGAGAACTCATAGGAGCACATGTATAAATGGACTTTCCTCTCTGGTGAATAGAAGGGAAGGAACCAGTCATATAGAGATTTTATGGCTCCATTTCCTCTTCATGAAAACCCTATGGAGTAACTCTCTTTGCCATCCTCACTGTATGGATAAGTTGGTGGAGATGTTGAACAAGTTAGTGTGAGAACCTATCACTTGGATGAGGCAACTTTTGCTTCAGAAGCCACTTTGTTGTCCAACGCCCGATTTAGAGCTCTGCCATCGCCATTTTGAAATCATTAGTGTACACACAGGAACCCTTCATCTGCATTTCACACCAGGCTCCTGGAGCTCAGTGTCTAGTTTTGCTAGGTCCTTCCACTTCAAATTTCATATGATCAGAAGGAACACTTGATTTTTATTTTCCAAACTGCTTTCATTCTATATCTTCAGATAGATAAAAATATAGACATCATATTTGATTATTTCTACAATGCTTAATATTAGAAAAAATTCTGTGCTCTTGCTTACACTTTGGTCTTTTTTTTTTTTAAACTTTCATTCCACTGTTTGGTACACAGTCTTCTTGTCTTCTACCATTAATACGGCTTCAGTATTTGGAGCCGAGCTCACATACCTGGTATAGTCTTGAAGTGTCACTAGATAAACCATTAGCATGATTCATTACATTAACACACTTACTTAATAGGAATGGTATTTATTTGGAACATGAATTTGTGTCTGGTTGAACATTATTAGGTAATCAGACATTGATCTAAAGTGTTGATTTTCATTGTGAGGTTGGTATGTCTGTATCTTGCATTTCTAACGTTGTCTTATGTGGATCTTAATAAGATTTTGTTCCATTGCGCCATTTGAGTTTTATTATTATATTAATAATTGTTTTCTGAATTAGCTTTTATGAGTGGCTCTTTGTTTTATACTTTTAACTTTTGATCCAAGAAAAGGCAACGCTAAAGACTACCTAAATCTATGTAAGTGTGCCCTATGTGCCATGTCCATGGAGGCCAGAATAAGATACTGAGTCCCTGGAACTGGAGTTACGGATGATTGTTAGCCACCGTGTGTTTCTGGGAACTGAACCCGGGCTCATTGCAAGAGCAGCCAGTGCTTTGCACCACTGAGCCATTTCTCCAGCTTCCAGCACCAGAGTCTTACCTGCTGAATGGAAATATGGTGTGTGTCCCTGAAACTCAGTCCGATGTGTACACTGTCCTTTCAATACCTGTTCCCCAGTCTCTTTGGGATTATCAGTATACAGCTATTACTTGGGTTTTGGATATGACCTTTTATGATTTTTGTGAAAGTATAAACAAAAAGGAAGTAAGCATGCTACTTTAAAAATCATATCTGGCTTGGTAAATTAATTTTCAGAAAATTAAAAAATATCATGCACAGATGCTTCAAAATAAACAGTATATGTACTGTCTAATGAAGGCTAAGTAACACACTGTGTCAAACTACCTTCTATGGTAGTCAGCCTCTGCCTTGAATCCAAGTAGATGTCTCTGGTCTTAAAACTCTCTTCTGCTATTGATTGACACCAAGTAATACACATAATTAATAAGCAAATAAAAATTTATATTTGGAGACAAGATTTTAAATGTTTTTATCGTCACAGATCACTTTCTTTATTTATTATTTTTATTTTATGTGTATGAATGTATTGCCTGTATGTGTGTAAGTGCACCTTTGTTGTGCAGTGTCCAAGGAGGTCAGAAGAGGGCATTGGATTCCTTGGAACTGGAGTTACGGATGGTTGTTAGCCACAATGTGGGTCCTCTGCAAGATCAGCAGTGTTCTTAACCACTGAGCAATCTCTCCAGCCCTTCCATATTTATATTTGTAAGGAAGGTATTTAATAATGTGACTTTCCCATGTCTGTACCTAATCTGAGACAATTTCTAGAAACCCTGTCTTATAAATCAACCTAATTTTAATATTTTGCTTCTCAACGCAAGTGGCAAGAAACGTGGTCTAAGATGAGGTGAAAACCCAGTCTGTGAGGGTCTCACTTTTCCTTTCTAGGGTCAGAATCATTTCAAGAGAGGCCTAGAGGACCCGAGAGGAGAAGGGCAGCCAGAGTATCTGATAGAACAGAGGAGGCCAGCCACCTGCCTCATCTTTCAGGGACACAATCCGCCATTCATGTGCTCTGTCGAGCAAGGAACCTTTGGTCTGCATTAGGATAAGAGAACAGAATTCCTCATGTTTAACCCTGCTGTTCAAGACGGATTATAAGCGATTTGGCCACAGCACTACTTTAGTTTAGCTTGGACTGGATATTTTGTAAAATTTAATTGGTACTACGAATGGCTGTCAAGTCTCTATTAATTATGTAGTGAAGGGTGTGGCCACTGAGGCACACAATGAGAAGCCTGCTATGCTGTGAGTGAGGAGACACAGTAACCAGCGTTATTTAAGCTGGAGGCCATTGCTTTCTGATGCAAAGGTCGAGATGTGATCTTCACTCAGTGTAAGAGGGATGTAACAATGTCCTAGGAATTTCTGCCATCTTGGAAGCATATTTGAGAAGTGCTTATTTGTTATTTTAATGGTGCCATTTACAAAAATACAGAAAAGCATATATAAATATGTAAGCCAAAATGCTTAAATGCTTGTATAAGTTAATTTTGAGGTATGTTTTCCAGTTTATTAATTTCTGCATTTATATCATAGCTCTCCTGAAATAACAGCAAAAATAAAACAGTGTCCATAATCATTACACATCATAGCTTGCCATTTTTTTTAGATTTTTTTAAACTTAAAAAAAAATATATATATATATATATATATTTTTTTTGTGTGTGTGTATGCGTGTATTGCCTGCATGTAGGTAAGTGCACCCGTGTCGTGTAATGCCCCTGGGGGTCAGAAGAGGCTGTCGGATCCCCTGGGACTGGAGTTATAGACAGTTGTTAGCTGCCATGTGGGTGCTGGGATTCAAACCTGGGTCTTCTGCAAGAACAACCAGTGTTCTTAACCGCTGGGCCATCTCTCCAGCCCCAATAGCTTGCTATTTTAAAGACCAGAAGTAAGAATGCTTTCATACTTGTTTTATGTGCATATTTCCTTAACATTTTAAGCAACAGCATGTTTATTTATGATATTGAATACCATAAATTCAATTCAGTCATGGCAAGCAGCAGTCCACCCCACCATGCAGCACAGCATCGCAGATAATCTTTATCTCAGGTAGGGGAAGGAGGCCTTTTGGATTAAAGCATTAAGCTCTGTGGTGAAAGCATGAAATAGCAAGTTAAAGAGACAAAACAGACAAAAACATGGATAACAGAGCACAGTGAGGTTAAGATTAGATCCCTCAGCACCATCACACTGCTAAATATTTGAAAGTTTCAAACACGTTTTATTTTCTAAATTATGAATTGGTTTGTGATGTTCATTGCAAGGCTCTTTTCTTTTCTGTATCCGTGGCCCCAGGACTCGGACTGTATATGACCCATAGTTATTAGTCAATAAATTCTAATTTCCCCTTTTTTTGTAGGGCCAGAATGACTCATTTCTGTAAGTGGTTGTTTAAGATTCTCTTGTTTGATTTAAGCCTTGTTCTACTGCTTTGCTTTTGTTTTTCTGAGCTAAATTTTCTCTCGTAAATTATTTCATCGTATATTTCGCCTCTGTCCCTCTGTCTCGCTCTTTCTCTGTCTCCTTTTATCAGGACAAATAAAACAAAAACACGGTGCTGTCACCACCAGTAGCTCATGACTCATAAGTGGTAATGATGTGTTCTTGTTGAAACTGCCCTGCTTGCTCACGTGTGGGCTCTCTGCTTATGGAGATGGAAGACGTGGGCGATTGCCATTTATGCAGATCAGAACAGGGTGAGCTGTCAACCACCATAGTACCTTTACAAGTGTACTTCAATAGTCTAGAAGAAACTGTGAATTTTATCTTGTTGATAAAGCTTTCATCTTTGGGGGGTGCTCAATTTAAAAATCGTTCCACTGTATGGATGGAACTGGATAATATTATACTGAGTGATGGAACTCAGAAAGACAAACACTGTATGTTCTGTCATATTTGTGGATACTAGTTCTGAATCCTTAGATTTGAGTATTTGACCTAAGGTAGCCACAGAAGCCAGGAAAGTAGAGAGGGACTATGGGGGTGGTTTGGGGAGAAGGAACTAAAGAGAGGGGGATAAGCAGCGGGGTGGAACCTACCTGGGGAGGGCAGGGAGGGATGCTTGGAAGGAGAGGGTAAGGGAGGAAGGAAGTTTGAAAAACGTCAGAGGGAAACATTATTCTATAAGTTTAGGTAAAAATACACATACATATGTGTTAAACCACATGAGGTGATCATGCCTCCTGCCCCTAGGAGTCATAGATTAGCCAACAAAACACCAGTGCCAGGCAAGGAAAACCTCCCTTCAAGTTACTGGTCAGGAGGTGTTTAAGAGAGTCTCACCTAGATACAGGCTAATACTTTTGCCCTTGGCTACCTTCTAGAACTTGAAGTAAGACTCTACTGCTGATGATGGCACACACTTCAGACACACAACTAGGAGGACTCTAGCTGGAACTGAGCTGGAACCTTCCTCCCTGAGGACTAGCTCTCATCGTATTAGAAGGTGCTATGCAAGTTGTGAAGGAGAAAAATATTCAGTAGTCCTACCCAGCTGTAAGCTTGTGAACTACAACAATGACTGGCACAGCAAGATATCCTCAGTGGTGCCATAGTGGCACTTACATCTTGGGGGTAATCAATGACTGTATAATTGAATTTAAGGCCCATTCAATAGCAGGGAACCCATGCTAGGTACTTTAAACATAACCAACTTCCCCTGGATGGAGAAGTCATAGACCGTAGAGGAGAATCCATCACTGCCATTTTCCTAAAGCAACATAATTTCTGTTTTCTAAACACTTATCCATATACCCTCCGGTAAGTGCAGCTCTTACCCTTCATCAGAGAAGCTCCTTTTTGCAGCAGATAGAGGCTATTACAGAAATCTCCAACTAGTCAAAAATGCTTAGGATAAGCGGCTGTGGGTGCTCAGCCACAACTGGTACATCTATAATGTAACCCCTACATCTATGCCTCAGGGAAGACTGCAGACAAGAGGGGAAAAGGATTGTAAGAGCCAGAGGAGCACAACCCCTGCTGCTAGACAGTGTCTTCTGGACATGGCAGGAAAGCTGCACCCCTGAAATCTCAACAACATGGTTTCCTAAACCAGACCTGCACAAACACAATGCCAGCTGACATGCCAGTGTGGATGAGGGAAATTTCATAAGGGCCCCATCCCTAGACAGAGAACTACAAGGCAGTCAATAGCTTCTGAAGGAGAAAGAACCAGTTTTCTCCAGGATCAAGTCTCCTGATAGATTACATAATCCCATATGGTCATCCCCTAAACACACATACATACGGGCAACACTGAATTGACTCAGTAGGTTTTACACGCATATGTGTGTGTGTGTGTGTATGTGAGATTATATA
>NW_008350949.1:826373-856141 GCF_000622305.1 Nannospalax galili
TGGCATAATTACAAAGGAAGAGGTCATGAATTCCAGAGGGAGAAGAGAGGGACACAGGAGGAATTGGAATGGGCAGAGGAGGGTAAGAACAAAGTAAGTACAGTGTACTTATGTATGAAATTCTCAAAAAAATTCCATTGTAATACTTTCCTCAAAATTTTAAGGTTACCAAAACTTTGGCTATGCACATGTACGGAAATTCCAAAGGACTTACTTATACTGCATTTTATTTTGGTCCAAGGTAGACTGGATGGCCTGAGAGTCCTTTTCACTAACTCGGAAATCCACTGTTATGTTAGCAGCCACATCATGGATAGCATCTGGGTACCACAAGTCAAGCTGCAGAGGCAAGTTCATTATTAGTCATGCTTCATGTGCTTTCTAAACATGCATTTGTTTAAAACCCTGAGTGTGGCCATGCATTCTTGTAATCCCAAAGCTGTAGGAGACAAAAACATAAGGATGGCTGGGGTTTGCTGTCCATCAGGTTCAGTGAGAGACTCTGGCTCAAATGAGTAAGACAGAAAGTGACAGAGCAAGACAGTTGATGATCTCCTCACCTCTGTGTACATGTAGGTACCTGCATCTCCGCCGCAGGTATGCATACCTCTTCCCCATACTCAATAACTGTGTGTTATGCATCATGAAGAGAACTGGGATTCATTGTAATGAATAAACTAATGAGATTTTTGCAAATATATTTAAGAATTGTTGAATATTAAGGAGTAGAAAAAATCATTTTTACTAATCACTATTTTTAAAACATACTTTGTTTATTATTTTTATTTTATGTGTATGAGTATATTGCCTGCAGGTAGGTAAGTGCACCCGTGTCGTGCAATGACTGCGGAGGACAGAAGAGGCCATCAGATCTCCTGGAATTGGAGTTACGGACAGTTGTTAGCTGCCATGTGGGTGCTGGGATTCCAAGCCGGGTCTTCTGCAAGAACAACCAGTGTTCTTAACTGCTGAGCCATCTCTCCAGCCCCACTAATCACTATTTTAAGTGACTGCATTTATTAATGCAAATAGAATAGACAGGTTTTTTTTTTAAGCTAATATCCTCTTGCTTTTGTCATGTGGAATTAAGTGGCGTTATTTCATAATTGGTTTAGTCATGGTATCTGGCTTTAATTGAATTCTGGAATTGCAGGGAAGGTCCATGTCTAACAAGAAGGTGTAGTCTACCAGCATTCTCATTTTGTTTTATTTCTTTAGTAATATGTCCTTCATCAAGTTACCAAAACTGATTTTTTTTTCAGTCTGCTTCAATGAAAAACAGGATTAATAAGACTCCCTGGGAGTGTTGTGGGAGTTGTGAAATGAATATAAGGTCTGAGACATCCTGGAATTTAGTAAGGCTGATTTCCTTTCTTTATGTTCCCAGAACTGAGAATTTCAGAAATTTGGTGAATGAGCCCACAAAGATAACATTCAGGTTAAAATAGCTTCAGATTTCAGTTCTTGGATTTCTTCAAAATCACAGTCCATTTTGAAACTGACTGAAGTTGGAATTTCCAATCTGGGAGATGTCAAGAAAAGGCTCAGCTTCTACCCATCATACCTAGACTGTGGGCATGTCCCAGATTTGAACCTCATGATCTGGCTCTGAGGAGCATGGTGTCAATTGTCAAGTGTTAAGATTGCAGTGGACCCTTGGCTTTCTGGAGGTAGAACCAAAACCTTGAATGTTGGTGTTTTAGAGAAGGGAACGTAAGAACTTCCCCAGTAAGAGACAGAATAGACTTGACCCTGGCAGTGCAGAGGAGAGGACAGGGTGGATGTGAAGAATATTTAGGATTAGGATAGGCAGAAGTGATTGATTTGACTGAAGGCAAGAGTATGTGTGACTAGAATGAAACCCAGGTTTGGTTCTGACTTTAAATCTGATGTAATCTTGGTTATTTGGTTTGCTATCGTTTAATTTTAGTTCCTGTTTTAAAGGAATTAAGTTAGTGAGGCTGGAGAGATGTCTCTGTAGTTAAGAGCACTGGCTGCTCTTGCAGAGGAACTGCGTTCAGTTCCCGGCACCCATATAGAGGCTAACAACCATTCTTACGTCCACTTCCAGGGGATCTGATGCCTTCTGGCCTCTGTGGGCATTGCACACATGGGTACACTTATGTACATGCAGGGAACACGCATACAGAAAATAAAAATGAATAAAATCTTTTTAAGGGAGTTAAATTAGGAAGGTCTATCACATGGCAAATCTGTTGGCAGTTATGAAATGATGTGAAGAAGGTGGCTGGGACAATGTGCGCTGTGTACAGGAGCAGTGGAATAAACGATAGAAAATGTTTAATTGGTTGCTTATTTGTGTCTTGGCCTGTTGCATTTTAAAGGACTGAGCTACATTTAAGAGTCTCCTTTTTCAGTGCACCTGCTCTTCTGAAAGGTGATATCTTAATGTTGACCAACACTTTGGTGTTACTAGTTCTTACTTGAACAGAGGTCATGCCACCAGAGGAGATAAGAGTGAGTATGTGGACCGTGAAGAGTGCCAGCAGGGGGATGGCCCTGAGAAAGCTCCTGAGAACGCCCCCTTGCTGCCTTGTATTACAGTTTCACTTAGAAGAAGTTGTTGGCAAAGCTTTGGGAAGGAAAAGTAAATGGTGTTCTGTGGAAAGAAAAACAAACAAGTATAGTGTTGGCCAAGGCCTGAAGCAGCCAAATAATTCCTGTCATTTTCTCTTTGTCAGCCTTTGGCAGCCCTGTGGGCATTAAAAATAAAATAAAAAGAAGCATCTTTCAGAGGCGAGGAAGGAAAGACATAACGTCCCTCTAGGGACTTTACCTCATGGGCCTTGGTCAGGCCCTTCAGGACGCTCGCTTGTTTTCCATCCTGGGGCTTCACACGGAACACCTTCTCCCTTCAAGTAGGGAAAAGACAACAAACACAGACAAGCAAATGATCAAAAATCAGCGACTCGTAAAGGCACATTCCTCAATTTTCTTCTCACCCAGAATCTGGATCACAGGAAGTGGGACTTACCTGTCAAAGCGGACAGGAGCCATTGCAAGGGCAGCAGCGATAAAACCCACTGGCAGAATAAACTTCATGATTCTTCTTTGCCTGACTGGACACCCTCTACTGGTTTTATATCTCAGCTTTTATCAGGGGCAGCTGATTTCCTCTGGGGCTCCAAGGGATGAACTGCCCTTCCTCCTCGTGTTTTTACAGTTGGGGAGAAAGCAAGAACACTTAAATACCCATGTCTCCCAGTTACCTTCGTTTCACAGAAAAAGAATGGAAAGCAGATTGCTTTAGAAAGTAGCCTGCACATGTGATGGGGTGAGTATATTCACAGTACTATGACTGGAACTCGGTTCTGTTCTTCCAAAACACTAACCTACCAGTACGCTTGAATTTAACAGCAGAAGGAATACATTCTAATGTTTTAAATTTTGATTTTTATTATATTTAATTAATTAATTTTATTTGTATGTGTATGTATGTATATGTGGTTTGGAGTGGGACTTGTGCACAGTATGGCATGTGTGTGGAGGTCAGAGGACACCTTTCAAAGTCTGTTCTCTCCTGCCACCATGTGGAGCCCGGGGATTGAACTCAGGTCATCAGGCTGGGTGGCAAGTGCCCTTACCTGCACAGCCACCTCCCTGGTCTCTGTTCTTGATGTGGTGTGCTGCCATGGCAAGCTTTGTTATATAATTATGAAAATTATATTCTTGAAATGTCTTTGTTATATGTACAACAACAGAGGCATTTTAAACTTATACTTGGAAGCCCAAATGAATCTGGGTAAGTGCCATGGTTTAGAATGCAAACTCACAATTCTATATGTCTACTAGAATTGACTGAATATTATTTACTGAAAAACTATACTACCAAGCTTCATGATAATGTGAAATTTGTCACTGTTGCTGTAATGTGAGTTTGGCTTTCACCCCGTTTCCCAATTCTCCCACTTTTACAAAGTTCTTCAATATAATCATGTTACTTTTTAAAGAAAGCACTGCTAATAAAAAATTTAAAAAAATATGAGCGCACCTTCTAGGCTACTGCCCGTTTCTATAAATAGAGACTTATAATGGCCAGTGCTAGGCTGCATGACTGATCATTATCAATACATATCATGCAATAGATTAAAACGGTGGATGAAACCTCTCCCGTATTTATGCCAATAGCTGCTACTTCAAGAAGCACATTCTGTTGTTTAAACATTTGTAGGAATTTAATCCTCAGATTCTAAAACTTAAAATTGACCATTGAAGAAAATTCAAATTATAGGGAAATTGAAAAAGACAAACAATAATCTCCCTTAATTCTGTCTTTCTAATATATTTTCTTTCTGCCTTTTCTGTTATAGAATTAGAGAACACTGCCGCCACACCTGATGATCTGAGTTCCATCTCTGGAACTTGCACGTTGGAAGGAAAGAACCAACTCTCACAAGTTGTCCCTTGAGTGTGTTTTTTCTTTAGGTCCTATAGGAAAGGCACTTGATTTTTCTGGGGATCTAGATATGTTTAGAGGAGAGTGATTCTCTTAGTGTTGATGACAAATAAAACCACATCTTTGGATTTGCAATGTCTATTGTTTCAGAAATGGAGTTCGTCTATACAAATGAACAGTTTTGAAACATCATATCATTTTTGGACGGACTCTGGAAACCTTCAGTATTTCACAGGCTCAACTTGTCTCTTTAAAGCACAAGCTGAATACTTCACACAACCACGGTTTTCTATCCTGCTGGAGCCACACGCTCCTAAGATTTTTGTAGCAGGGGTTGTCTAAGGACAGTGTAAGATAGCACCTCAGGGTTTTAACTATGCTTTTCTGCTTTCAAAGATTATTGCCATAAAAAAATCATAGAAAACAGAAATGAAAGTTTTCTTATGAGCTAGTAGAATCTTTCAAATAATTCTTCAAATTCCATTCAACAAACTGCTAGAATACCTTTAGATATCTTATCCAAGGGTTTGAGAGAAAAAAAAATGTTGCTTTTAGCTGTAGATGGTGGATTTATTTTTTCCCATGATGCTGTAGATTAAACTAAGATGTTGGGTTCTTTTTAAAAAGAAATTAGAAGCCCTCTATTCATTCATTATTATTTATCTCTTTGTTTAGCGTGTGCTCAACGTGAGGTGCTGAATGTGAAGTGCTCAGTGCTGAATGTGAAGTGCTCAGTGCTGAATGTGACGGTCAGAGCACAGCTCTGTGGAGCAGATTCTCCCACCATGTGGGTTCAGGGAACTGGACTCAGGTTGTCAAGCTTGGCAGCAAGTGCCCTTACCAGCTAAGAACCAGTTGGGTTTTTTAAATTGAAACAAAATACCCCGTAGAGTTGTAGAGAAATTTGTCTTCATTAGCTGCAGACAAAGGTGTGTAGTGTATGATTCAGGCAAGGTAGAGGACAGTGACTACCTCTTCTAGTGAGACAGCTCGCCAAAATTCCACTGGTCCCCAAATTAAATGGCTAATTTTTCATGTTTTTTTCCTCTCTTCTTTCTAGAAAAATCTTCGATCAATTCATGAGCAGTTTACAAAGGCAGAGGAATATATAGCACTGGGCTCTAGAGCCGCATACATTCCATAAGTGAAAATAGAAAATGTCTTGCTATTTTCTAATCCCCCACCCCTTCCATGAAAGAAAGACTTGGCATAGCCATTAACTGTTGTTACAAAAAGCTGGGAGCTTGGAGAAGAGTTCAGAGGTGGCTCTGGGCCCACCAATTGAAGAGGTTGAAGGAGGGAGAAGCGTCTCATGTTCTTTTTGTGAAGTCTAAAACTTGCTTATTATAAATAACTAGTCCTCTCGAGAATTGTCGGTCGGCCCAGAGCTCCTTTGCTCCCAGTGACCAGAACAGAGGGGTAGATCAGGCCTTGGTGTCCCCAGGGGTGGGGTGGGGGGAGTGGAGGATGGGGGGTGGGCGACTATGCAAAGCCAGGTCCACAAGCACAAAACCCCCCACTAATAATTAATTAATTTTGTAATGTCTGTCTTTAATGGCCTGTATCCAGCAAGGGTAGACATGCAATCATCTCTCTCACTGCTCTGTCTTCAGTTGTTTAGTAAAGTTCTTGGCATGCTGAAGATATCTCATTATGTCCCTTGAATAAGCTAAGACAAAAACCCAGACTAACATGCCACCTTCCATCTGTATGGAGCTTCTCCATGGCTGAGCACAGCCTCACCTGCACACAGCTTGTGTTCACGGCCCCCCAGCACAGACCTCAAAACAGACGATCTTCCAGTTACAATGATTTACTTTTATTAGGATCAGTTTTTAAAGATCCAAGTACTTTAATTCACCCAGAAGCTTAAAAGAAAGATTAGGGTCTGCAATGCCTCCAGCCAAACAAAAAATAAAAAGACAGGACAGACAAGAAATGAAGAGCGAGCATTTGAGGTGAGGGTCCCACACCCTTCTCTAGTACAGGTGCTCTCTGATGTAACTGACAATGTACTTGACTGCAAGCATCGTCTCCTCACAGGTGGCCTTGATCTGGGACTCAGGAAGCAGAAAGCCATAATAACCTGTATCCCGGAGTTCAAAGGTGAAGGAGTATTTGACTCCTTGGTCATAAGCCCAGTCATCAGAGCCTCCGGCAGCAGGATCTGAAATGAGCAAAAATCAGGGGAAAACAATCTTTAAGAAGGAGGTTAAATGAAATCACCAGTGCCCTTTAATGATTATAAATGTTTCACTGTGTGAAACATTATAAGTAGGCAAACTCTAGTCAACTGAAAAATTCTTTGAGGACCATTTAGAAAAATTCATCTAGTTTTACCCCTAGATGTATTTTGTGGGAATGATCTTAGTATGATTCCCAGCAGTGTGAAATTTTCAGTGGGTTTTATGCTATGGTAAGGCACACTAAGAACATCTCAGGAAAGAATTCATATCTCCCAGGAAAAGGAGGAAAATGGAGTGGTAAGGGGACAGCACTTCAACTGCAGACACCGTGGAGAAGGATAAGACACAGCACCCTCTCCAGTGCTAAAGATCCAAGTCCAGGGCCTTGAACGTATTAGGCAAGTGCTTTACCACAGAACCTTCCTGCTGCCCACCTCTAGGCCTTGATTCTTTATCTCTGGTGTCTAACACATGGCTGGGCATAATTATTCATTCAGTTAATTCATTTAATAACAATTCTGTTGTCACTAACACATAGAATATACATTTGTTCATTTGTTGTTCATCTATTTGTTTAATCAAGAATTGCGTGCCCCCCCGCCCCCCTGAACTGCAAGCCCTGTTACTCAACTTCAGAGATACAGGACAGAGGCTTACCGTGCAATGGCAAAAGAAACCCAATTTAACTAGTCTGAAATATATGAGCAAGTGACTTATTTCTGCTGGAACTACTTTTAAGAAGACTTCTTACAAGTAAGACGACAGAAAACAGTATTTTGTATTCGGCTTGAAAAAAATGCAGCCACAGGGCTGGAGCCTCCTCAGCTGCAGTGGGGGCCCCTTGATGACAGAACTGGAATTTTCGCCTTGTGCGCCTTTTGTATTCCATTCAGAACTTGAACAGAAAGAAATCCTTTGGAGGCAGAGGAACATAGAAATAGAAAACGGGTCCTGCGGAGGCTGTGCTTGAAGAGCAGTTTGAATTCCCACCGTGTCCATCTCTCTGGGATCTCACATGCCCCTAACTCTTTTCTGCTTGCTTCTTTTATTGTTTACTTCTCTTGCATTTTTATACATACTTGGCTTTCCTTGCTACTCCTTTGTCCCCTAGTCTTCCTGCCTCCCACCCCGCCACCCCTCATCCAACTCAAACCCCCCCCTAGAGTCCCTCTTCTCACTTCTACATATCCTGTGCTTTATCAGACTCTATCCGTTTCTCCTCAGGCCTCCCCCAACCCTACTCTCACGGACCCTCTTCTAGATACCTGGCATCTGTGCACACTGGCTCCCATATGAATATACCCACGAAGCTGAGCTCTGCCTATGACAGAGACCGTGCAGTGTTTGTCTTTTTTCTGCCTTGGTTACACCACTCAGTGTAATATTTTCCCAGTCCATCCATTTTTCTTCAGACTGTATAATTTCATTTTTCTCTACGGCTGAATAAAAGTCCACGTGCCTTCCTCTCCTGTGTGTTTTTTTCTGCTTGTTGGCACACTTGGAGGGACCGGGCATTTGTGAGGGGTGGCTTATTCCTCGAGAAGCCTTCCTGCCTGCAGCCTCTTTGCCAGGAAATTACTTCCTATTCTGTTTTGGTTCTGTAAAGATGCTTCAGCTAAACATCTGAGCCATCCTCCTGGGAAATGGTGGTCCCTGGCTCCACAGGGCACGTAGTCTGGGGATGGTCTTACTTCCGATCCTGAATACCATACCACTTGGCGTCCGCATTATTTCCCCTGCTTCCCTTTGGTGGCTTCTTTGAGGACTGCTCTGGTCTACACCTCCCGCTTTTTCTTTCTCACTCCCCTCCTCTGAATCTTTATTTGTTAAGATTTTAGCATCTACTGAGGGTCTGGCACAGAGCAGGTGCTCAAGAGATGCTTATAGAAAGCAAATGCTACTGTGGTTTGAAAATGATCTTTCTATATTTTTTGAGTAGAAAAAATATTATATATTTCATTAAAAATAATCATGAGGCAATGCCGTATGTTTTAAATGGTGCGAAAAGGAAGGTTGAGAACCGTTTGTTGTCTTTTTAGACATCATGTTCTTTTGCACAGTTCTGAAGCCAAGACTTACAGATCGTTGTTGCTCCTGGGCCATATGTATACTTGGTACCATACAGTGTGGCAAGTTCCTTTGCTGCACCTTTTGCCAGGGTATCCTGCAAAAGAACCAGCAATACATAAGTAAATAAACAAAACATACAATGCCGAACAAACACACATACCCTGTCCACTCATTGCAAAGACCCGAATACATTTATGCCACATTTGGGTTAGTATTTTATACCTCCAATGTGCATTTCAATGTTTTCAGTAACAGCCATATTAAGCTTTACAAGGAATTTTTGTGGAAGGACGTCTCTCCCCACATTCTCCACAGATATTCACCTTGAGCTTCTATCTATTTAATTTTGGGAGCTTGTGAGAGAAAAGCAAAGGCAGGAAGATCTTTGTGGCCATGTGTGGGGCTTGTTGACATCTCTGTACAAAAACCAAACATACACAAAAAGCCAAACAAAACAAAAATGACTCGACAATGTGGTGGGCAGAAAGTCAACACTGAGTCATTATAGGATGATGTGAATCAGGGCAGGAGCATTAGCAGCTAAGCACACAAGTGATTGTGCAGCTCATGCAAATTTCCTTTGGAGTCGGTTCTGTCTGAGACGGACGCTGGCCTTAAAGCTGCTATTTCATTGCCATCACCGTGAACATTAAAGGAACGTTGAGTTTGTGCCTTGGCCTCTGCTTTCCTGGTCCTCAGCTGCCCTCTCATCTGGATGTTTATCTCCCTCTTTTGAAGGTCACCTCACCATACATCTTCAACAGCTCTGTCATCTATCGACAGCCACCTTCTTTTTCTGCAAATAGAACCCTTGTGAACTAGCCGCAGTCTTCCTTGTCGAGCTATGTCGCTCGTGTTACCGTCTCACATACTTGTTGACTCACTCCACTACACGCTCTCCTCTCCCTCTCTTTACCCTGTGACTTTGGGGGCTCTTCTTCCTTCACTCAAAGCTCTTTCCCTCCTTGCTTAAACAGATACTTTCTATTCATCTGTCAGATTTACTTTTCACATTATCTTCTTGGTGACTTTTCCCCTAACGTTCTTTCAGAGCCATGGTCTGAAAGCTTCTTTGTGGTGGCTCAGCTCTATTAGAGTTGGGATCAGTTGTTTGGGCATCTATTATAGCTGAAGACGAGCTCCACACAGGACAGGACTCTTGGCATCTTCCTTTGCTTCTGCTCTTTGTTCTGAGGCAGCTCAGGTTGACCTTGAACTCAAGACTGTCGTGTTCAGGTTCGGCTTGGATATCTGTTTGCTATCTTCAGTGGGTTGTTCAGCATAGGTTGGTAGAGTGAGTCCTGTGCTGGGAGTCAGGGTTTCTATAAATGGCCATAATTATATGGGGTTTATAGTGCTGAGCTTTGCCAAAGTTGGACTGCAACCCTCCTGAGTAGAGAAAGACCAGGGATGACTGTGGCAGGCAGTAGGGTGGGAAGTGATACCGTGTAGTGATGACTGATGGCCTGTTACAATTAGACACTGAAATTAATTACAAAGGAGGAAGTCTATAGACCCTTTCTCTGATCCCTGCTGAAGCCAAGAGACAGAAAAAAACTGTGAGAGCAGATATTCATCAACTGAAATATATTTTAAATTCCAATTATCTTTACAAAAATTCCTGCAATCAGTGTAGGTCTTTTCTTTTGAAGGGTTCAAATAATTTCACAAATATTACTCATTTATCTTCTCAACATTATCTGTCCACATTTCATCACACAGAATTTTCTAGCAGAATGGAATGCCACATGGAGCAGCATACTCAGTGGGATGTTCCAAATAAGCAGAAACTCTGGCCCCGGCCAGGAACTGTTGATGGAAATGGAGTCTAGCATTTGCCACAGTGTCAGGTAACTGCCTCCCCCTGCATGTCTCTGTCCAAAGGAATCAGGAAGCCAGAAGATCCAAGAAGGGACAGTGCAAGCAGAGCCCAAATCTTGAAACTCTAGTTAATGACACCGTGTTTGGAATCTGCCACTTGAGGAGCAAGTCTTGCATTCTTTCAAGATCATAACTAACATTTACATAAACCCACACTTTACAGAGTTCTTCATCAGAGCTAGATATTTTTATTCCCATTTTACAGATAAAGGAAGCAGAATTCAGCGAGAATAAGTGGACTTGCCAAAGGGCACATGGCTCCATAAGGGGCTGACTTGAACTAGGACCTTCTTTAAATCCTATGTTCTTTTTTACTTGTCCTTGTAGCCATTTAATGCTATAATGTTATTGGAACTGGTCCTACCAATTCTAAAAAGCAGAAGGAAGTTAGATGTAAATCAGCCTAGATAAAGTTTTGCTGTCAGTCAAGGTCAAACATGGCTAGCCTTTATTGATCCGTAGATATGAATTTCCTAGTCCATCCTGTGCATGCTCACTTTTGTTTTCTCTTTCCTTCAAGAGAGGCCTTGGTCACAGAGTAAAAGACAGTCACATCTAGGTCAAAGGCCAAGAGACAAAGGCCACAGCAGTAAATATTCCCTGGGCTCTAGGCTCCAGGGGCCTAGTGAGATGAATAAGCAGAGGGTTCCTCTCCACTGACCTGTGTCCCCAGGTAACATTGGATATAAAGGCCCCTACTTTATGATAGACACATCACCTTCATTCCACACATTCTCCTGCACACAGTCATCACTGGGACAGTGGGCTGCCCTTCCTCGCCTGCCAGAGGCTTATCATTACAGTGTGGGAAAAAGCAAGTTCCCAGCTGTGGAAATGGACCAACCTTAGCCGAGGAACGATTGGCAAACAATCACTGCTGGGTGAGGGAGGACTGATCTTCTTTAAGGGAGTGACTCTAGGTAGGCTGACTAGATCACAGTGGATGAACTTGGCTTGACCCACTAGGCCTTAACATACGACAGAGTGCATGAAACCTGGTGGGGGGCTATGGGAAGTGTGGATGGGAGAGGGAGGTTTAAATATGATTAGATGTATTGTATGAAATGCACCGAAATTCAATAAAAAATATGCATTGAGGAAACAAAGTTTTTCAGAACATTGTTTTTAGCTTAAATACCAAAGATTACCCATCCCTGTGGGCAGACACATGTGATAATGGGAGCCTCGAAATGATCTTCAACTACAGTCTCCTTCCTTCTGTGCTGTGATAATATGTAACTTAACCAAAGGACCATTAAGAAAAGCTAGCTTTATCATTTGGGTGCAAAAAGACCTTAAACTTAAAGCCGGCACTGAGGACAAAACATTTGCAACTGGAAAAAGCTGTGTGGTTCTGAGAGAAAAAGAGTCCCTGAGATTGCGGTGAAGGACGGGTTAGAGGAACAAATGGTTTAGCAGAGCTGGACCTGCATCTTCTGCAGAGCCCAGGAGCAAGATGGGAGTGAATACAGGAACCTTTTACTGATATAACCCTTGTTTCCCTTTGGCTGCTTTGCATACATCTTTTTTCAGCTCTTTAAGACTGAAGGGGAATGTGAAGCATGAGTCAGTTGGATTTTTAGTCCAGACAATTTTTGTTTGTCTTTGGTAGAAGTGGCGTTTCTCCCAAACACGTTTTAAAAATAAACACTGTGTAATGGGGATGTGGCAATCTTTGGCAGCTGAGGTTTGCAGAACACCGCATACTATTTTTGAGGAGGACATTAGAGTCTGTGAAAGCCAAGAGCTCTTGGCCAGGAATGTGACTCTGTTCTTATCTTTGTTTAAAGCAGAGTTTCTCAACCTCAGCTCCTCTGACATCTTGGCTGGGTCTGTCTTTGTGTGTGTGTAGGGGAGGGGCAGTGCTCTACGTTAGAGGATCTTTGTCAGCATCTTTTGGTCTCTACCATGAGATGTCAGTAAAACTTGTACAGTATGTTGATCAAAATGCCGTGCAAACATTGCCAGAATCTTCTCTGGGGTTGGGGAGTGAGTAGCAAGATTAGTTGAAAGTGAGATTCAAGATAAAATCCTGGGAAATGAGAACTTTCTTCAGGGAAAAATGAAAATGAAATAATAGGTTTTAAAGGTGTTTCTCTGCTGATCACATTACAGGCCTCAGTATCTGCCCTAGGTCAATCTTCCAAAAATGTCACTTTACCGGATGGTTGTTAGATTTGGCAGAAACATAGGATTCCCAGTTAAATGTAAATTTCAGAGAAGCTGTAAATATGGCTTTAGTTGGGAGTCTTTCATGAAGTAGTTGAGGTACTTACAGTAAAAATTAGTTATTTTCCTGAAATCCCAATTAAATGGGGAGTCCTGTAATGGGCATGGCTGCTGTCTCCTGTCGGTAGGTCTGCTGCTCACTGTGACACAGGTTTCATTCTGACACTCAGGTTCTTCCACAGGCTGGTCAACTTGAGTGAACCACACCATTCCTCTTTCCCATCAAGAACATTCTTCCAGTTCATGTCTTACTTCTGTTGGCTCTTTCCTCTGCTTCAAATGCCCCGTTCCTTCCCCAGCCACTTACATCACGGCTACACCTCCAGGCTCAGAGCCAATCAGACCACCTTCTCCACGGAACAGCTGTAGCACACTTTGCTCTCCCTCTCTGGAATTCCTGCAACTATGCAAAAGTAAAATTCCCCAAACTGTCTTTTTAGTTTCTTGTATCTGAACTTCATAGTTTCAAGAAGATCCTAAGTATTCAGCTGGTAAGAGCCATAACATGTGTGAACTTAGTATATGCTCAGTGAAATTTCTAATAACCCAGACCCCCCTTAGGAAAAATTTATCAGGTTAGTAGGTGCCCTGAAGTTTATAATGGTACATCTGCAATGATCTTCTTTATTAAAAGACATTCTATTGTTTCTTTTTTCTTTTCTTTTCTTTTTTTTGGTCTTTTTGAGACAGGGTTTCCCTGTAGCCCCAGCTGACCTGGAACTCACTATGTAGACCAGGCTGGCCTTGAACTCACAGAGATCCTCCTGCCTCTGCCTCCGGGAGTGCTGGGATTAAAGGCGTGCGCCACCACGCCCAACTGACATTCTATTGTTTCATCAAAAGCTTTTTGGTTTTTAAATGTGAAATGAGAAATTCTGAGAAAACACCTAAAGCAGATATCTTGTGTCTCAAACTCTATTTACCTCGGTGGCCAGTAGCCTGCTTGACAGAGGAGCCATGGCCTTGCTTTACTAGTTTTTAGACAGGGGCACAGTGACACCTCTGATGGGAATGTGCGTGGCACTACAATTATTCACAGTATTTCTATATCCCAACCACAGTATTTCTTCCCTGTGACTTTGATATTTATCTCTAATCATGGTCTTGTGCTATGTCCACATGCTTGGATGAGGTGGTGGGCTTCTGTTTCTATAACTCATAACTAACTATAAATTTAGTTAAGAGGTAGTGAGTGACAAACCACTAGATTGGAATGTGCTAGACTTCAGAAGTGGATTTTTATCTTTGTTCACATTTGTTTTTCAGAGCATTGTTGTTTTTTTCTGGTTATAGTCATTTTTCTCCTGGTTAATGAATATATACTCATCAAAAGAATGGGCCAGAATTGAAAAGATTGGGCTCTAAGTAGTCAATTATATGAACCAACCAGAGTAAATCCTCAGTTGTATCCAGGGGCAGAGGTAATTACATAGCGGATTTCTGATAAAAGTCCTTCAAACAGTCACATGGGGTACCACTGTAGAATGCAGACATATAAATGTGTGGGTCTTTGGAAATTGGAACTGTCTAGAAAATTTTTCAGTAGTCACTACCTCTAGGCTCATGGCTACCCCACTGTTAGTGTCAGTTTATTCAAGCCTTCAGTATAGGTTGGAAAATGAGAAACAGAACTAGAGAATTTCTAAAATTATTTTTCAGTTTCTAATGCAAAAAAATCATGCAAGCCTCGTGCTCTAGATTGGCATCCTTGCAGTTGTCTAGTTTCTGCTGGCTCAGTCTGTGGAGCGGGACAAGGTTCTCACGTGGTACCCCTCTGGCTTCTGTGTTTCATTTTGAAGTAGCAGTATTATTATTTTATTATTGATATTAATCAGGTCATGAAGACATCTTGAAGTGAGGGAACCAAAGACTGGGAACTTTTCCATCAGTGATAAATGCAGCTATGTGGCTAGGTTTGGGAGGATTTTCCACTATGTCTCACGGTTTTTATTTCCTTTGACAATAAATTAATCGCCAAGCTTAATATTTCATTATCCTTCAGGATTCTGAAAATGCAAGCATTTTTTCTGAGCCTTAAAATTTCATTTGAAGATAATGTAGCAGTATGTTAAAGAAACTTATACTGGGGGGCTGGATGGTTTGTGCAACCCGTGGAAACTCACGAGCACTTCTGTGCTCTTCTTAAATAACACAGGATGGCTAACGGCAGGTTGCGCTCCATGTGTAAGACAGTCCCATTCTTCCTGTATCATTTCCTGTTCTGCTGAAGGCATATTCTGGGGCGCCTTGTATGGATTAAGCCCCAGCTTCCTCCTCTCTTGTGGCCCAAAAGTGTAGAATAGAAACTGGAGCTGACCAGACCTGCCTTTCCCATAGTGAAACTGAGCTCCCAGTGGGAACATGCAGAGACAGGGTGCCCTGAAAAAACACATTGCTAGTGGCTTTGCCTAACGATTCTTCCGTTTGTTTTTTGACTACAGATAGGATAAATGGGAAGCTTTGGAAAAAACAGTTTTTAAAGGATTTGGCCAACTACTAGCTATCAGTTTTCTAAGAGACTGAATTATTTTTCTGTTTTTCTTTCTCATGACATATTTGCAGTAGTATATGTTTTATTTGGTCCCTAAAAGAGATAAAGCTGGTATCTATTAAATGCTCTAACTTCCTAATGCTGTCTGCCATGTTCTGTTTATGTCAAATCTAGCTCAAATCAACTTGGCAAAATTGACTCTGACAAAAATAATGTTTGCAATCAAGGAACTTTGTGGATTATCCCCAATACATCTAAATAATTCTTTGAAACAGTGTCATGCTTGGAATATGAAACGTCCCTCATAAGCTTATGTGTGCGAACACTTGGTCTCCAGCCGGTGGTGCTGTTTGACCTTTAGGCAGTAAAACCTTGCTGGAGGAAGCAGGTGACTGGGGCGGGTTCTGGGGTTCTAAGAGCTGGGTCCCCCTTCTCATTCTCTCTCTCTGCTTCCTATGTGTGGGTGAAATCTGGCTCCTCCATTTCCTGACTGACAGGGACCTCACACTCTCTGCCACCATGCCTTTCCTGCCATGATGGACTGTATCCCCTCTGGAACTGAAAGCCAAAATAAACCCTTTCTTCCTTAACTTGCTTTCTGTCAGAGTATTTTATCACAGCAACAGAAAAAGCAACTGATGCAATCAATACAATATTGTGGTAAAGCCAAAGGCTCTGGGACTATTGTAATTTTGAATATTAATTAATAAACCACATGGGGAATCAGTCCCTGTATCACAATCCCATTTCTTTTATCCAATTTATCCAGCCAGCTCAAGTCCTTGTAAATATATATATATCCACTTGTAAATATATATATATATATAGATATAGATAGATAGATAGATAGATAGATAGAGATATCCACTACCAAAAGTCAATAAGAGAACTTGCAGAAATTATTCTTACATTTTTTTCAGAATTAGAATGAAACACAGTTTCAACAGTGAACTGTTCTAGCGATCATTTTATCTACTTACCAACTCTTCATGGTTCTTAGGTAGTTTATAATCATAGGAATAAGGATAGAGTATTAGCTGGGAGTAGGAGTGGATTGTCAGATACGCCTTGATGGAAGAGAGGTTGTTACGGATGAAATCAGCCAGAGCCTTGGTCTCTTTTTCAGACTCTGCGGCTGGTCCACAGTAAGTGTCGGAGCAAGGGCTTCGAGAGGCTCCCGCTTCTGCAAAAATATATGTTGCTATTAACAGCCAGGAAGTACTTATTGATGTTCTTGTAAGAGATGCTTGGTGTTTCAAAATTTTAAATTTGGAAGTTAAATATAAATTTTCTCAGGAGTCCTTCCAACAGTTCTCCATGATTTCATATATGTGCATATGCCAACATCCGTATGTGTATATACATGTGTATTTAAGAGATTAAGATACATTTTTCAACTGCTATGATAATTTGTACATTAAAATTTATTTATTTTTATGTGTGTCAGTGTTTTGCCTGCATGTGTGTGAGTGCACCCATGTTACGTAGTGCCCATGGAGGACAGAAGAAGGCATCAGATCTCCTGGAACTAGCGTTATGGATGGTTGTTAGCCACCATATGCATGCTGGGATTCAAACCTGGGTCTTCTGCAAGAACAGCCAGTATTCTTAACTGCTGAGCTATCACTCCAGGGCAAGAAATTGCATATTAGATCACCACTGTCTTTCTGCTACATCAAGAAATTGCATTACATTTTTATTTAAATATTTAATGATCGTGTTTAAAGTTTTTATCTATTCATTTTTATTTTATGTGCATGAATATTTTGCCTGCATGTATGCAAGTGCATCCATGTCATGTGAAATCTACTGAGACCAGAAGAGGGTATCAGATCCCCTGGAACTGGAGTTACAGATAGTTAGCCACTATGTGGGTGCATTCTTAACTGCTGAGTCATCCACCTCTCCAGCCACTGATGGCCGTGTTTAAATGTTCGTTAGATTCTGTAGGTCGTACATCTCATAAGTACTTAGATTATGTCTGGTGTGTTCAGTTGTATGCCCCAGCGTTTAACCTAGCTGGGAACATAAGAGTGCTCAATGCATTTTTATCAAACAGATTAAGAAACTGTTTTCTGTCTTTTCAAAAGGTTAGAATTCCAAAACATAAAACTTTACAGTTTGTTTTGAATATTGACCTGTTGTTTTCTTGTGCTATTTTTCCTCTTATTTTTTCTAAAGATTTTATATATATATATATGTTTGCCTGTGTATGTGTGCGTAGGTTCCTGCAGAGGCCAGAAGAAGGTGTTGGATCCTCTGCCTCTGGAGTTACAGGCCGTCTGCTCAGAACTGAACCCTGGTCCTTAGCAAGGGCAGCCAGTGCTTTTAACCACTGGGCCATCTCTCTAGCCCCGCCCCTTATGTTTTTTAACTTGTGTGACAAATAGTCAGCTGGATACTTACCACACCAACCAGCATTAAAATTTCTGTTGGGATCCACACCAACACAGGAATTTCCAGCACGAGTAGAGCGGGTCTTTCTCCACATTCGGCTCTGAAAGTGGAATAGGTAGTTAGTACAAACGTCACAGACAGTGACTGATTCTAATTTCATCAGTCCCTCTTGGTTCATATACCTTGGTCCAGGTGTAGACATAGCCATCAATATTCAACACAGGCAGGACATAAAAGTCTAATTCATTAAGAAGCTCCGTCATTTGGCTCTCAGTTCCATAGGTGCGAACAGCCTGTATGTGAAGAGCAAAGCAGGATTTCATGGAAAAATGAAATGCATGACGCTGCAAGGATTTACACGGATTGGATGCATGTTGACTTGGTAATGGAAGCAGTATCCCTTATTGAAGGTATCATGCCCAATTACTAGGCTCTCTTACTTACAGGTTTTCTACTGAATCACCATCTTAGATTCAAATTCAACCGTTTCCTAGGCTTACCTGAATAAACCATAGTAAATCAATACAGAAGTTCTCAAAAAGAAATTAGTTGGTTTTTTTTTTTTTTTTTTTTTTTTTTTTTTTTTTTTGTTTTTGAGACAAGGTCTCTCTGTAGCCCCAGCTGGCCTGGAACTCCCTATGAAGACCAGACTAGCCTCAATCTCACAGCGATCTGCCTGCCTCTGCCTCTTGAGTAGTGGGACTAACGGCATGTGCCACCATACCCAGCCTAAACAATTAAGTTTTGTATGATAATATTCTTATATTTTAAAAGCACTTCAATATAAGATTTTAGACTTAGAGAAAGAGCTGCAAACAGCACAGGAAGTTCTCACGTGCTCTTTGTCTAGCTTTCTCTAATGTTATGGTTTGTTTTTTGTATTCAGTATAATTATCAAAGTAAAGAAATTAACATGGAAACACTATCATAAACTAAATTTGAGATTTTTATTTCCTTTTCACTAGTTTTTCCATTAATCCCTTTTCTTAATTTAGGATCTCATGTTCACTTTGTTTGCTACGTCTTCTTTTCTCTTGTTTTTGAGATAGGCTCTCAGACAGCCCAGGATGGCCTCAAACTTGCTATGCAGTCAAAGCTGGCCTTGGATTCTTGATCCTCCTGTCTCTACCTCCCAAAGTCTGGGATTGTATGCTGGTACCGGAATAGCCGGTTCTTACACCCTTTAGTCTCCTCTGCTGCAGGATAATTTTTCAGTCTTTTCTCATCTTTTCTGATTACGTTATTGAAAAATGCTATTAGGGTTCGAAACCACAGCAGCCTTCCCTGTCTCCAAGAGGGCCTCAAGGACCTCACAAGCCCCTGAGAAAAGGGAACTGAGCTGATAAGCACCTGGTCTTTGAAGTCAAGGGAAGCAGACTCTTCTAAAAGGCAGCTTGCCTTTCCTTTGAACTCCGGAAGACAAGATAAACAGATTCCACCTTTTAACCAGAGACTTCAGGAGCCTTTTAGTACAGCAGTTTTTCCCTGACACTTCCAGACCCAGATCCTGGCTGGCAGACAGAAGGGAGCAGGTTTTACAAACCCCCTGAAGTCCCCCTATAAAAGCCCCAGCTCCAATCTGTGGGCTGACATTGTCCCTTCCCTGAAGGGAACTTGTCCTGTCCGAAACAAAACTCTATCCTGCTGAGAATTTTATCTGTGTCTCGGTGTTTCCTCCTGATCAACCCTGTTCGTCCTTCAGCTACTTTTACCTGTCAAATACTATTCTGGTTATTTTGCCGAATGGCCCTCAGTTTAAATTTGTCTGGCTCTTTCATCATTAGTTTTTATCATTAGAGAGGTTATGCACTTTGGGGACGGCTATTGCAAAGGTGCCCTGTCTTTCCATTTCGTAACAGAGGTGGCTCACGATATCAATATGTTTTTTGTTGCTGGTGATATTAATCTTAAGCACTTGGTGAAAATATTTTTTCTACTGTAATTTTCCCCTTTTTAATGAATGTATTTTATAAGGAAAATACTTTGTGACTCTGAAAATATTTCTCCTTAAAGTTTTACCTACTAATTTTGGCATCCCTTAGTGGATTTGCTAAGAGCATTATTACTGTGGTGTTCACAAAGTGACTCAGTATTTTGTTTGTCCTGTGTACACATTATTGATTATAAGTCTCCCCCAAGAAGCAGTTCTTTCTTTCTCTTTCATTTATTTTTGAAATCATATATTTATGTCAAGATGGGTATACAGATATTTAAAACTTTAACATTTAAAGCTTATCAGGAGATAATAATCAAGTTGTTGATTTATCCATAACTATCAACTTTTAAAAGACCAGTCACTGTACAAGCTGTCAGCTTGTCCACCAAAGGTAGGTGAGAAAGTACAATTGAGTGAAATTAAAAAAAAAAAAAAAATCTAACTTAAAAAGTCTTGTCTTACAAAGTCTGTTGACAATGTCGAAATGAATTTCCCCAAACAGGAACTTGGAATTGTAGATGTTTGTGTGTGTGTTACTTTGTCTTTTTAGTTAGGTTACAAAAGAATTAATGGAAATCAACACTTTGCATGTCTTCTACCAAAAGTCATTCTACATATACCTACCTCTCTCACAAACCACTGACAAAATGCAGGCGAAATCCACTCTCTTGCATGGAAACCACAGTCCATGAAGACGGCAGGCTTCTTTGCTTTAGATTTGCCCACCTATGTGAACAAAATGAAAAGGGAAATGAGAGCCATCACGTGGTACCCTTGGGATAGCGAGGTGCATTCACAGCTGGCCTGGGTTTTCGACTCGGTAGGTGAGACCCGACAGCAGCAAGCTGTGTCATCCGATAACACGTAACACCAACACAGTTTGTTCTTGTCTCTAGACAGTCATGATGTTTAAGCTGAAAGCTCGCATTATCATCATCATCTTTATTAGGCTTAGCAAGCTCACATTTCCATAATCACCATCATCACCCTATTCACTGTACTCATGTGAAGGTTATTTTCAGCGACGTGACTACAACTGGATGAGTAATAAGTAATTATGACTGTTGCTGACTTTATGAAAAACTCCCTTCTCTCCATTTATTGGAATTAACATGACAAAAAGTGCACTGAGAACAGAAACAACTTGTTGATATTCACTGTAATGAAGTCTGATAAATGTGAGTGGTGTGACAGACATGACTTGTAAACAACAGCTTACAGCTTACAAAGGGCCTTGGAGACCACAGGTGGAAGAGATGACTTTCATCCAGGTGGACAATCACTTAGATGCTTACAGGAATGTGGTTAAATTCACAGCGCCATTAAATGGACTTAGTACTCGTGTGTGTGTGTGTGTGTGTGTGTGTGTGTGTGTGTAGCAATATTAATCAAGGGATAGGTCATGAGGGCTGAGAAAGTGGGGTGAAGTGATGTCAACACAGTGTTCATGTGTGAAACTGTCAAAAAATTTAAAATAATAAATCCATGCACAATTAAAAGAATCAAGGGATCTATTTGTTCTAGCAATTTTAGAGATAAGTACATCAGCGAAACAGATGTTAATGAATTTAGAACTCCTTGATTTAAATCACTCAGATATGGTAAGGTCATGGTTAAAAATACTCACCTTGAGGACATACAGATTACGTCCTTCAAATGTGGTTCCAATGACACTTCGAGAAACGAGGTCTGGATTCTCAGAGGCAACTTGTTGAGTCCAAGCCTCTATCTACCAAAGGGAATCATTATGGATTAATATTATGTTGCTGTTTCAATCCCCTCTCCCCCCAAAAGTCTACCAAAGTCAAAGGCACGTAGTACCGTTTCCCAGCTGTTGTACTTTGTGTAGCTGTGTCCACTTGCACGGGTGTGGCTATCAAACTGAGCCTCCAGAACATTCTTCATGTTGCTCATCAATACCCTGTGTGAGTCAAAGTGGATGTTTCTATGAATGTGAGCGTATTCTTCCCTAGTAAGCGCATGCGAAGATGAGAGCCTCTGGCTTAGGATGCAGAGAATGCAGTGCATTCTCCATGGATCCGCACATTGGCTTTCACTGTTCTTGAGGCCATACAAGCTGAGCTGCTTAAGGGAGATTCTGGTATTGACTGTAAAAAATGAGCCATTGAGGACACTGAAGGGGCTGAATCAGATGGACTCTTCCTTGGCCCAAACTTCAAGTACCTGGGTGACCCTAACCTCAGAAATGGGTTCCTCTGATGCCTGGGAATTTTGCCTCAGGGTCTTGGGCATCCACACAACAATATGCACTTGAGGCCTATGTGTGTTTTTTCTTCCTCACGGATGGGCCTGATTTTAGCACTGAAAGCCCCTGTCCCAGAAACCTATTCAGTCTCATCCAGGTAACTGATAGATTCGGTAACTGAGGGCCGAACTCCAGATTTTTAGGAACATAACTTGCTGGTTGGAAATTCAGAAATATTGACAACGCTAAATATTTATTAGGTGGAAAGATACCAGATTTAAAGAACTAATGTCCACTTATCTATTTGGCTGGCTTAATAATAGTTCAATAGGAAGGCAATACAAGAATTGGAGACAGACTCTTCGAGGCCTGCTGTGCTGGTTAGCTTTAGTGTCAACTTGACACACCTGGGTTGAGGGAGCCTCAGTTGGGGGATTGCCTCTATTGGACTGGCCTGTGGCCATGTCTGTGGGGCATCTTCTTGATGAGTGATGTGGGAGGGCCCAGCCCACTGTGGGTGGTGCCACTCCTGGGCAGGTGGGCCTGTGTTGCATAACAAAGCAGGCTGAGCAGGGGCCAGGGGAGCAAGCCAGTAAGCAGTGTTTCTCCAAGGCCTGTGCTCCAGCTCCTGCCTCCAGGTTCCTGCCCTGAGTTCCTGCCTTGGGCTCCCTGATGAACTACGACCTGGGAGATGTAAGCTGAACAAACCCTTTCCTCCCCAAGTTGGTATTGGTCAGAGTGTTTTGTCACAGCAATGAAAAGAACAAACCAGAACACCTGCCTATTCCTATAAATGCACAGCTTGGTTGCAAATTCCTGTGCATCCTGCTCCTAAGGAGCAGATCTGAAAACATCTATTTTCACCTCCCACCTACTTTGAGTGGAAATTATGCTTGGAAAAGGGACAAAAGCTTTTGAGCATCAGTGTCCTTGATCACTGTGAATATTACAAGACAGAGATCCATTCCCTGAAACTTTATTATCCACATTTAAGCCTTGAAATTTTTTTTTATCTGACATACAGAGAATTGCAGGAACACATCAAAAGCCTGCTTTTCCTCCCTTTGACCCAAGAGCATCTCTGAGTCTCCCTCTGAATGTTCCATAGCTCCTCTTCCATTTGATGAATCTGGGTATGAACATGTGTCTGTTAGTGGAAAATGCAATAAATTAATACTAAATGATTTGGCTTTTTAGCAAATACTGTCTTAATGACTTAACTTTTCTTAAGGTAGTATTTTAAAAATGGAAAAGATAAAATCTTAAAGTTTATCTGTACAAAGAAGATCTTGTACTGAATAGTCATCAAAACTTTGTTAGTGCGTTAGTTTTTGAATGTGTGCAGTTTACCCCAAACTTAGTGGCTTAAAGCAACATAGATTTATCAATTTACAGTTCTGGTTAAGTGAGAAGTCCCACATAGGTCTCACTGGGATATATTCTTTTCTAGAGTTCTTGGGGAGAATCTGATCCCTCTGAGTTTTTTGCAGCTCCTGGAGGCCACCTGAATTCCTGAGCTATGGATCTCCTTCCTGCTCTCTAAAGTCAGCAGTGGCAAATTGAGATCTCACTTCTAATCACTGACTTCTTCTGTTTTCCTTGTCCTTGTTTAATGACATGTGGATCTTTATGAACAAACACTGTCTTCCCATTTTAAATTAGCTTGTTAAGAACATTAAACCTCGATTTCTCTTTGTGATGCAATGTATCGTGTTCAGGCATTTGAGGATTAGGATGCAGACATTTTGGGGGACCATCATGAGTGTAAGTGCCATAATTATTTTCAGCATCTAAACTGAAATATGAAGAGGAAGTAGAGAGAATAGCGAATTGGGTATCGAAAAGTCAAAGTCGTTGTTTGGCTCAATTTACATATTGGTTTTAGAAATATCATGTACTCTCTGGGCCTTAATTTCGTGATTTGGGAATGAGGATTTTTGATTAGAAGATGCTCAACGCCCCTTTCAATTCTGAAGTGCAGAACAAATCCATAAGCCCTGGTCATCAACACAGATGCCTTCTGAATTCTTTGCAAAACATCCTCTATTTCGCCTTTATAAACCAAGAACAAATGGAGATACCAAACCTTAGAATGTAGTAACAAAAATGATCTTTAAGGAAAACTAATAATGAAGCAAAAACAAATAAAGCAAAACAAAAACATGTAAACTAGAAAACAATCAACTGCCAGGAAACCTCAAAAAAATAATTGTATTTCCGTGTCATCAAATGGAAAGAACAAATCCTGCCTAACACAGACGAAATTCTCTCAACAAAACAAGAATGAAAGAAAGATCAAACAGAAAACGGCAAATGGTTATATGTCAGCTTTCTATCTTCCTAGTGCCTGGTTGTGTACCTAAGCCCTTGTACATGCAAGGGAAGCACTGTACACTCACTGAGCGACAGCCCTAGCTCTGTACATGTTAAAGTTTTCCACTACCAGTGAGCAAACGATATGCATAGGTTACATGGCTTCTCACTGGGTGCCTAGAGAAAAGTTATACTGTTAATTGCTTCTTGGCACTCCATGACCTTGGACTAGCTAAAGCCATAATCACCGCCATGGCTGATCTTCAGCAATCAGGACTGGGGGAAGGAAGCCTCAAAACTTGTATAATGTGTAGTTATCCTTTCACCTGTGCCTACAACTCAAGTTCAAATGACTTCGAGAAGACTTCGAGAAGACTCAGTGACTGATCGAGCTTGTCATAGTGTTTTGCCCTAAGAGACATTCTCTCAGAGTTATTACTGTGCTAAGTATTTATCATTTTTGCTGATAACCAGGACAAGGAGGTATAAAAATTAGTTAACGTTACTCAACAGTAAAAGTATCTTCTTGCATCAAAATCAGGTTGAACTGAGATGCTGATTTTGCCCAAAGACTGGAACTTGACCTCAAATGATCTTTTCCAGGCTTATGGTTATTTGGTTTTATTAGATTTAGAACAAAGAACTACTTTAGTTCTATGACAAAATTTTATTACTAAATAATTACGTACTACTGTAAAAGATTAAAATAATGGTTCTTAATATAATAAGGACCTCACTGCGGCTCTAAAATACAGAGACATATACTATTTCATATTTTATATGCTTTTAAAATAGTGCCATCCAATCTCTTTTTATTTTTTTTAACATGCAAGTAAATTAGATCAATGAGACTCTCAATAAAGCAAGAAAAGAGAGACATGGTGTGGTTTTATCCAGTTTGCAGATTCTGCAAAATGGAATATTTCATAGGTCTTTGACTGTATGTCCGGTTGGAACTAAAAAACCCTGATATGGACTCATGACACTTTTCTGCACAATTCTTAAATATGCAGAAAAAATGACAGTATATGTAGTTAGCAGCATGTAGCCTTTCTCTGGTTTGGATAAGGGGAAAGCAGTCTTTTTGGAATTTGTAGGAAGGGACTTACAGTGCTGCCTATCAAAGGATTCTGTAGCTTGGCTTCAGACTGCGAACTGAGGGCAGATACTATTCAATTCCCAGTCTTTCTCTGCTTAGGGATACAATCTTGCGGTGTAATAATGCAGTTTATTTTTATGCAGGCATTTTAAAATATTTCCCATGATAATTTAACATCTGTTTAAAACTGCTAAATGATATAAGTCTTGGTGAACCACTGAAGGAATCTGAATGCTATTTTGGTGGAACTTGTGTAATTGATGGTCCCTGTTAAACACAAAGAAACAATTGTAAGTTCTTACCAGCAGGAAATGAAATATAAACGAGTTGCCCTATGAAATAAAAGTGTGATGTTGCTAGAGAGATTCTTCAGGATTCCTAGGGTTTAGCATTTAGAAAATTATATGTTACATGTGTTCTCAGCAGTGAGCAGAGAAGAAAAAAATCAAAATCTAAGTCCTAGGGAGCTCCCTACATTCTACACATTCATCCACAATTCCATGAAACTTGCTCTTAGAAGAAGGGAGTGAATCTTCGAGCTGACACTGTAAATGAAGATTGAGAGGGGTTCAGAAGTCATTTCACTGTCTCAAAATATGAAGAGAATTGGGAGTTATTTCAGTTGCTAGTGTTAGTCCATTGTTACTGGTTTTCCTTTATTTTTCTCAAAGAATTCTAGAGAAACAGCTCATCCCCTTGAATGTTACTGAGGTTCCAAAGCTGAGCTTTTTATCCTTGCCAGATAATAACAAAATACCACAGACATGAATCTTAATCATACCTTGCAATTTACTAGGTTATATTTGCTTTCAAGAAGGACGTTTAAGGTCACATTTTGACACTTAACCTCAGGAAGGGTCAGATAGCTAAGTCATATGAGGCATGGTAATGAACTTAAACATAGTAGTTTTGTTAAATCTTTAAAAAGGGCTCTTATAAATTGGGCGTGTGCCTTTACTTTAATCTTAAGATTTGGGACACAGAGACTGATGAATCTCTGTGAGATCGAGGCCAGTCTGGATTCCATAGTGAGTTCCAGGCCAGCTGGGGCTACAGTGAAACCCTGTTTCAAAAAGACCAAAAAAAAAAAAAACAAAAAAAAAACAAAAAAACAACAACAACAACAAAAAAAAAAACAAAAAAGTTTTTATGTTGGGTTGGAGAGACATCTCAGTAATTAAGGGTGTATACTGCTTTTCCAGAGGACCTGAGTTCAGCACCCACACCATGTGGTTAGGGATCGTTGGATAAACATTTGCACACTCAGAGCTGAACCTTGAGTATTTCTTTTGCTCCTCCTTGGTCTCTCCCTGGAGAAGAGCTCGGTACTGTCCTACAGATCATTCTTCATTCCCTCTCCTGCAGTTGTATTTAGTCATCACATTCTCCCCACCCCCAAGCCTTAGCGTATTGTCTATTCTCTGCTGAGAGGAAGGTTTTTCTATGTCTTTGCCTGGCTAACTCCCATGTCCTTAGTTCTTAGTCGAAGTCAGCCCTCCCTGACTCCTAAACTTCATCTGTTTCCCTCAATCTCAAGCTTTCTGCTCTTTCTGTCATCTATTATGCACTGCCCCAATCCATCACTTAAAGTCTATTAATTCCCCTATTGTATTCGAAGCCATAGCTATCCTTTTCTGTACTGAATGCAGCCAGGATCAGTGTCTATTTTTTCGGGTCAGCAATGACAGCTTTCTCTTCTTAGGTGGACGTTCTCATTGTGAAAGATGTAGACGGAACAATGTGGTATTTGGGGAGAGGAAATTGATCAGTTTATCCAACTCCTCTCTAGTCTTTTGGAGATCACTTTCCTTCCTTTTAATTCTTCTTCCACCCTTTTATCATTAGAGGGAGTGATGGGCTCTTTAGCAAAGGACAGATTAGCCCTAGTCTTATTCTTAAACTAGAAGACGATGAAGAGCTTGCACTGTTCACAAGAAGTCTGATAACCCAGAAAGAAAATCTGAGGATAAAACTATGTCAGGTGATAATAGTGTTCATTGGTTTGACCTTTATATATCACTTTAAAAATAGTAGCAGGTCACATATTTGACTGGTTCAAGAGTGTAAAAGCATTTTTCATTAGAACAATAACTAAACATGAAATCTACCAAGTCTTAAAATACAGAGTCCAGTGTCAGTTCTGCTGTCACCTCTTTGTGTGGGTAAAACATAGTGTGCTGGACAGCTTTAGTGTCAACGTGACACACCTGGGTTGAGGGAGCCTCAGTCGGGGAATTGCCTCTATTGGACTGGCCTGTGGCCATGTCTGAGGGGCATCTTCTTGATGAGTGATGTGGGAGGGCCCAGCACACTGTGGGTGGTGCCACCCCTGGGCAGGTGGGCCTGTGTTGCATAAGAAAGCAGGCTGAGCAGGGGCCAAGAGAGCAAGCCAGTAAGCAGCGTTCCTCCATGACCTGTGCTCCAGCTCCTGCCTTCAGGTTCCTTCCTGCCCTGAGTTCCTACCTTGGGCTCCCTGATGAACTGCGTGTGACCTGGGAGATGTGAGACAAATAAACCCTTTCCTCCCCAAGTTGGTACTGGTCAGAGTGTTTTGTCACAGCAATGGAGAACAAACGAAGACACATAGTCATCACCTCATTTTTTAGCATCCCATGGTTAGTCTTAAAGAAGAAGGAAAGAATTTTAATAGCTATAAAGCATAAACTTACTCATAGAGAAATTCATTCTGTTCCAGAAAGTCCTTCACAACAGCAGTATCTTCTGCTTTGACATGAAAGTCAACTGTACTGTGAGGTTTGATTAGTGTGGCAGAATCTGGTTTCCAGAAGTCAAGCTAAATAAAAAGGTATACTGTATTAAACTTCTATAATTCAATGGTAAATTATAACCTGAGGACACACTACTGCTCTACTGTATATAGTTATTTTCAAACTTAAATTATTCAAGAAATCTCTTATAAATATCTCCTCTGAGTAGATAAGGTTAAGACCAATCAGTTGAAAATGTCTACGGGCTGGGAAGATGGCTTAGCAGGTAAGAGTTTTGCTGTGCAAGCATGAGACCTGAGTTCAAATCTCTAGAACACAGTTTAAAAAAAACTAGGAGTGGTTGCACATGCCTGTAACCCCAGTGCTGGAAGGGAGGGAGGGAGGGAGGGAGGCAGGGCCGAGTCAGGAGGATCACTGGGACTTCCTGCTGTAGGTTCAGGGAGAGATCCTGACTCAAGGGGACAGGTGGAAAGTGATAGAGCCAGACATGGGCATGTAGAACTGCACACACCCATGTGCATATCACACACACACACATATACTACACTCTTACACATACACACACAACATTAAAAGCATGTTTACAGGTACATATGTAATCTTGACTATCAAAAGACATAGTACTAGTTAATTAATGTCCTCTAAGTGCTCTCTTGTGTCTATCCATGTTCTGGAGCACTTGCTTGTTTTGATAGTCTTTTTTTGCTTTTATGAGACTCTTTTTGGTAATGATTAAAACTGGAAACTGATAATGAATTCACTACAGACAAAAAATAATCAGTGCGAAGAGAAACTGAACTTTCCTTTTTACTTTTTTTTTGGTCTTTTTGAGACAGGGTCTCCACCTGGCCTGGAACTCGCTGTGTAGATCAGGCTGGCCTTGAACTCACAGAGATCCTCCTGCCTCTGCCTTCCGGGTGCTGGGAGTAAAGTTTGCGCCACCACATCCGGCTTCATTTTTACATTTCAAATGACTTATTTTCATGAATCTCTCTTGGAACTTAATTCTGCACATGTCGTAGCAATGTAAGCACTAGGAGCATCTTCCCCATTTGTCTTCCACCATGGCTGGACACAAAGCCCTCTGGGGATCTAGCAATGTACTGAGATTTCCATGGTATTCATCAACTTGTTTTGGGCTTATGTCATAGGCTCTGTGAGATGAGTGATATAATGGTGGGCAAATCAATATGGCTTTTGCCTTACTGGGGGAGCAATTTCAGAGAAAATTAAGTAAAATGTAAAAGTGTGAGTGACATGTTTGATGTTCTAATGCTTTTATTTATGCATGTATTGTTTTAAAAATCCCCTTTTCATGAAAAATATTGATGAGACTATACTGCCTCTTGGAAGTACATGTTCCTATTTCTTCTTTGTGCTATGAAAAATAGACTATACTGCCTCTTGGAAGTACATGTTCCTATTTCTTCTTTGTGCTGAGCAGAGGCCTGGCAGCCTGAGATGATTTTGACAGTGGGTTTTCCTTTGCTCCTGTGTCTCATTCAGTATCCAGTATCCAGATTTGTGAGCCGGACTCAGGCTAGAGATGTGACTGCTGGTGGTGTTTGCAACCACTGCTTGGAAACTTGGGAAGGAATTTATGCAGATTTGGAGACTACACAGCAGAAACTGACGAGGTGAGGTGTGAAGGTGATTGAGTTTTAGATACACTTGCAAGGAATCCAGTAACCAGATCTTGTCCTGGTGATCTTGAAACCACTGTACTGGTCCAGTGAATCGTGATTCATCATCAGGGCAATATAGGATCAATGGGAGGCATGAACATATGATTCCAATAAGGGGGATTCCAGAAG
>NW_008350949.1:857482-861496 GCF_000622305.1 Nannospalax galili
ATTTCAGTTTGAAGGGCTGAGCTCAATGTTAGAGCACTTGCCTAGCTTATGCAAAGCTCTGAGTTCCATCTGATCCCTAGCCCTTCAAAATGAACCAAGAACAAAACATTCCATTTGACCTAGAGAAAACTGGTCTGGCCATCAGGTTTGCCAGCATCCAAATGTGAAGTCCTGCAAGTGTGATGCAGACCTGCAGTACTGGGAAGAGACCCAGAGCTTCCCGGGGAAACAGGAAGTCAGGAGCAGGAGAAACAGGAAGTCAGGAGCAGTACCCTCACAGCAACTACCAGTGCACCAGGTGGGGCAAAAGAGAAGCTCAAATAATGACATAGGAGATAGTATGACTTTCAGGAATTAGCAATTTGTGAACAAGAAATAGGAAAACGGTAAAATGCATGATAGAAAATGTAAGGAATTGAGCTGTGGAGTTGTTATAAAACAAGTTATAAATTTATAATGTAGAAAATTGAGTTGCAAAGAACCATGTCAAACATTCGTTGGATGATAAACAGCTATCTCTGAATGTTAATCTTGTGAGAATGTCAACCTAACCAGCCAGATGGTGAGGAACTGGAGACTACTAAACTGTCTTACAGCACTAGCACAGAGGCAGGTTAAACTAGTGTACAGCCCTTAAATTCGGGATTGGAAATGTAACTCAGTTGGTAGAGTGCTTGTCTGGCGTGCACAAAGCCCTGGTTTTGAGCCCCAACACTTCACAAAACCATGCATAGTGACACATGCCTGTAACGTCAGTACTTGGAAGGTAGAGGCAGGAAGATCAGAAATTCAAAATTATTCTTTGCTACATAGCAAGTTCAAGGCCAGCTTGGACTGCATGAGTCCTTGTCTAAAAAAGAAGGAGCAGGAAGAAGAGGAGGAGGAGGAGGGGGGGGAGGAGGAGGAGGAAGAAAAAACCCTTTAAGTCTTTGGAAGATAAGATTGGTAGAGAAAAGAAGAAATATTGGTGCTGGGAATCTGGGTTTTCACAGAAATGCATAGGCTTGGTTTCTTACATTTCACATGATTGTGAGTCAAAAATCTGGTAGGTCCCTCATTTATCTTGAGGAATTTTTTTCTTGTTAGAAAGTAGAGCAATTTCTCTTCTAGGCCTAAGTCAGACAGCGGGGAGGAACTTGGTGATGTGTCAAAATGATGACAGTAAAATGATGCTACTCCAGACACAGAGAAAATATACTTAAAGCTTGGGAAACAGAATTCAAGAAAATCCAGAGAACAGACAGTCCAATAAAAGAACCAACACAAGCTTGATTTCAAAGAGATAAAATAAAATCCTTACTACATCATTGTGGGTGAGAACAGAGAAAGCGCTGAGGGCCAGTGCAGCTCTTATTACTTCAATAATCCAGCTTTTAAAAGAACATGTTCAAAGGCTGGGAGGAAGGATACATAGCGAAGGGTGAATAAAGACAAGATGTTCTTTTGATGATCTTATCAGGAAGGTTACATCCCAGAATACACTGCACCCACTTGAGAGAACGAACATCATTTAAGTTCTGTTGGAAATGAAAATAATAAGAAGAAACACATGTCTTCCTGCTTGGAGCTAAAGCTACGTGCTTGCTGCAGTCGGAGGATGGAGCACTGGTCTACTGAGAGGACCTTTGGTCTACTGAGATGACCTTTGGCTTCCACCCTTTCCAAGATTTTTCTACTTCTACTGAGAGATGAAATTACCATCAAGACAAGTAAAGAATTGTCCACATGTTATTTAGACAGAAATTCTTTCTCTAGAAAGAGAACATTGAGATCAAAGGTAGATGAGGAAAGAAGTGATTGTGCTGGCCTGGAAACTGTGCTCAAAATCCCAGATCTAACGACAGCATAGTCACACGGTTATGTAGTTGTTTCTAAGTACTATACTTATTTTATGTTTTTTAACTCTTACAACAATTCTCTATGGGAAACAGTATTATCACCATTTTACAAATGGCGGAAGACAAAGTCCCGAGAGCGGTTTTGGGTAGCAAGAAACAAATCAGGCAGTCTGAGACCAGATTCTCTGCTTGGCCAGTATAAAATGGGGAATTAAGAGGACTGAGAAATGACTGCAGGGAGATTGTGACACTGAGAGAACCAACGTTGAAGGGCTTACTGGGGAGTAGAGGGCTTCCCTGGGGCAACATCCAGGACCTTGCACTGATGCTGGCGAACTGCAGAGCCAACTAGGAAGAGATGAACTGGGAGCACCACAAAGACATGTGTTGTCTCTGGGAGCCAGCATGGGGTAAAGCAAGGAAAAGTCAGGCTGAGTAACTTCATTCGAGTGTGGGAAGAGACCTCTAACCTAGCAGAATCTTAATCTCCGTTCTGAAGCATTTGATGAAGTCTCTATATTGATATGCATTTATTTTTTTTTTTTTTTTGAGACAGCGTCTCCCTGTAGCCCCAGCTGACCTGGAACTAGCTATGCAGACCAGGCTGGCCTTGAACTCACAGAGCTCTACCTGCCTCTGCTCCCGAATGTTGGGGTTAGAGGCATGTGCCACCACACCTGGCATTGATACCCATTTTTTACAAGCCAGAGAAAGACACAGTATTAGGCCTAGGTAACATTCCACTAACCTAAAGCAGTTTAACATACTTATCCTAAGGATAAGCTAATGAATCACCTTCAGGACTTAGCATCATGCATGGTGCACTGGAGATTGATGATTAACCATGTACTAAATAAATACGCCATAATGGAGGTCACTTGGTGTTGACTCCTGACTTAACATTTTCTTCATAAGTGCAAAACAGAAATCAAGAAGATACGTTTATCAGATTTGCTAGTGATGTAAAGTTGGGGGGGAGGATTATTTCTGTGGATGACTAAACTAACGTTTGATCTTAGCATGCTGAAAACAGGATATCGAGATAAAATTTAACAATGCAAGTCTAAAATCCTGCATTTATGCTAAAAAATCAGTTAGACAAGCACAGAAGGAGGCGTTACCTTGTTTCTGGATGATTTGTATGAGGAAAAAATAAACTAATGTTTCTGACAGGACCCAAGTTGAGTTGAAGTTGAGGGTATTCTAAGACTGTTCAAGGTTTGAAAAAGTATCTTAGGCTCCACTAATAATATCTGTGCCAAAAATGAAGGCAGGTAAGCCGGGTGCGGTGTCCCATGCCTTTAGTCCCAGTACTTGGGAGGCAGAGGCAGGTGGATTTCTGTGAGTTCGAGGCCTGCCTGGTCTACATAGTGAGTTCCAGGCCAGCTGGGGCTACAGGGAGACTCTGTCTCAAAAAGACAAAAAAAAAGAGAGAGAGAGAAAGAAAAAAAAATGCAGGTAATGGTCCTGTAACTGTAACATGTACCAATAAGGTTGCTCCTGGAAGCCCAGTGTCAAGACACATTTTTTTAAAAAAGAAGTAGAAATATAGAAAAATTGAACTGTATCCAGAAGAGAACAGAATGCTCCAGAATCTGAAAACCTGCAATAAGAGAAATTATGGAAATACATGGAAAAGATAAATCTTAGAGATAACAAAATAGTTGTCTAAGCTAGTTCTAATGAGTCAAAGTTAGACAGACAGAAGGCACCTTGTTCCCTGGGGTACTGAAGAAACCAAATAGGATGGTTTGTAAGGTGAATGGAATATTCTGAAAAGCAGTCAAAGTTAGACAGGGGGCACCTCAAACTTTGGTATATTGAAGAATACAAATAGGGTGGTTTGTGAGGTGAGTGGGTCTTTCTGAAAAGCAGTGTACACACTGTCCCTAGAATCAATCAAACAAGTTTCAATTAAGCCTGGCAGCCAGGAATGCTATTTCCTGGAAGGAAATGCTAGGTTGAATAGAAATCTAAAGTAGGTGACTATATGTTCTCTTTCAGTTCAGAACTTCAAATCCTATGATTATGACCCTCTCCACTTTTAACTTCTTCCTTCACACCTTAAAAGCTAAGAGAGAAAGATATATAGATGAAGAAGATAGATAGATGATAGAAAGAAAGGCAGACAGACAGACAGACAGATTGATATTTAGGAGCTAGGAGATTATATTAG
>NW_008350949.1:861692-866133 GCF_000622305.1 Nannospalax galili
CAGAGCCAACTCATCTAGTTGTCACACTGTCAGCTCTTTTAAAAGGTTGCATGGATTTATAACACTGCAGGGCTTGTGGCAATCTAATTTAAGCAGGACAATAAGGCACTGTGGCATTAAATGCTTTCCAAGTTTTTATTTTGAAAGCTTCCAAAAATACTACAGGTACTATTTCATGTCATTCCTCTTTTGATAGACTCTGAGTACAATCGGGTTTTAAAGTTGATGCAAAGCAAGCCTAAAACATAGAATTGTTACTTACCTCCTTGGCATTGGCCAACTCATGAATTAAGTTGATCTGATCTTCATGTTCCACATGGACACGGAAAACCTGATCTCTAAGTGGTAAAATGAATGAATATATATTTAAATTTCAATAATGTGTCCAAATTCATTAAATTGGAGCTTTCGCCAAAGGCTAGCAAAACCCAGTTTGTAAAAGGAATTGCATACTTACCCATCAAAGTTTTCACCAGAAGGGTGAGCAAGGACCACACTCACCAGAGCCAGTAACAGCAGCATTGTGCCTGACCAGGTCTGTTGGGTGACCTGGCATCCCACCTGCTTTTATAAGCCAGAGTGTTCCTTTCTTCTCTTACAAAAAGGCACTATCAGATCTTGATTAATAATTTTCCTGGCACTGACACCTTGGTAGCTATGTGCAGTCTGAGTCGTTATCTTTCTTTCTTAACACCTGTGGAAATGGCAAATAATCTCACGTTCAATTGATTTAATTTGCACCTTAAACCTTGAATAGTCTGGAGGAAAATAAGTTTTAAATAAAGTCTATGTTGTAGTCTTTTCACTTTCATTCTGAACTGAGAGTAACATAGACTAAGTTGTCTAGGTTTAAGTGCAATGTTTAATGAGTTTTGGCAAGAGTATATTCCCGTGTAGTTAACATCTCAAAGTAAGCAGGGGGCACCTCTCTGCCCAGGAAGCACTGCTGAGCGCCTGTTCATTTATCTCTATACTTCCTTCAAGCAAACACTGCAGTTTCTAGCTTTCTATGAAATTCACCCATTGAAACTTCAAGTAAATGAGATTGCATTTACTATATACATTCTTTGAATATAACTCATTTCATGCTTTTGAGATCAGTAATTTTTTGTTTATATTGCTTTATTCCTATTTGCAAGTACTACTTCATTGTATGAGTGTACCCATAAAATGGGTACCAGCTGTTTTCCAGTTGGCAAATATTTATATTGCTTGGAGTTTTGTGTTTTTATAAATAAAGCATCAATAAATATTTTTGCACAAGGCTTTTTGTCGGCGTATACTTTTTATTTGGGTAGCATGTAAAGATCTGAGTGGAACTGATAAACAATAATTTAGATGGAGGTTTAGCATTCGGACACTCTACCAAACATTTCCAATCGTGTTTGCATGATTTTAAGCTTTGGCCAGTTAATCTAAATTCTCTACAACATTTGTAATCTTTCATTTTGGTAATTGTAGTAGGTGTGAAGTGGCTTATAAATGATTTCAGTGTGCATTCTCCCAATGCTTAAAAACGTTTAATACATTTTCATGTGTTTATTGACCTCTGTAAGTCTTCTTTTGTGAAGAAGAATCTACTAAACTGTCATCTTTTAAAAGAAATTCGTTGCTTTTTTCTTCACTTTTTATAGCACTTCCTTTATTTATTATTTTCATATTTTTTATGTGCATGTAAGTGCCTCTGTGCTGTGCAGTGCCTGCGGAGGTCAGAAGAGAGCTTCAGATTCCCTGGGCTTATGCATGGTTGTTAGCTGCCATGTGGGTCCTGGGGATCAAACCTGTGTCCTCTGAAGTGCAGCCAGTGTTCTTAACTAGCTGAGCCACCTCTCTAGCCTCTGTAGTACTTCTTTATAATTTGAATATTTGTTCTTTTAACAAATTGTGTGTGTGTGTGTGTGTGTGTGTGTTGGCATGTGTACGCCACAGTGCACGCGTAGAGGACAGAGGACAATTTTCATGAGTCTCTTCTCCCTTTCCACTGTGGTTTCTGGGGATCAGGCTGAGGTCATTACACTTGCATAAGGAGCAAGTGCTTTTACCTGCTGGCCCATCTTGTTGGCCCTGAATACTGTTTTTGTTAGAAATCTATATTGTAAATATTTCTTTCTATGTACATAGTTTGCGTTTTCATTTTCTGAATGTTGTCTCTGATGAGTATGAATTTTAAGTTTTCTTACAATTTCATTTCGTGCCTGCCCTTTTGTTTTCATAATTAGTACCTGAATTTTTTTTTCCCCAAGATAAGCTATTGCCCATCTCAGGGTTTCAAACACATTCATCTGTTTTCTGATAGAAACTTTATAGTTTTTGGTTTTTATGTATGGTATAATAAACTAATATTTAAAAAATATGGATATCCAGTAGATCCAGTTTCTTTTCTCATTGAATTACAATTGAGGTTTTTTTTTTTCAAAATTTCTTCAGCATTCAACTGTGAAGCCATTTCTGGACTTTCTGTTTTGCTCCATTTACCTACTGGTCTAATTTTAGACACTACACAGTGTCTTGATTACTACTTTTTAAGTGTGCCTTAAAACCAGACAATATATGAATCCAGCATGTTTGTTCTTTTCTAACATTGCTTTAGTTGTCCAAAGTAGTTTATATTTACATATATATATATTAGTATCAGTTTGTCTATCTTCAGAAAAACCTTACTTTCACTGGGACGTACATAAGGTTTACAGACCAATTTGGAGAGAAATTATATCTACAATATTGAGTCTTTCATCTCATAAGCACAACATTTACCAACATTAGTTGAAAGTTTATCAAAACTTGAGTCTGAGATATTTTTTCTATCTAAAAGATAGCAAGTTGCCCAGCTTAGTCTCAAAAATGTTGGCAGGAGACAGGAAACTCAAGTCAGAAGCAAAGGACTTATTACTCATGACACAGCTGATTACCCGTGACACAGCAAGCAGCACAATCTTTGCGTCGCTATCAATTCTATTACTTTCTAGTCCCTTGGGGAATGATGTGCAGGTGGGCCCAAGTGAATACTGTGCGCATTAGATTGTATAACACCCCAGGAACACTGAGTTTAAAAAACTGTCTCATGAGGAAGATGCTAGAAAATTTGAACAAGCTTGTGCAAAAGGAGATACAGTTTTCTCATCCTGGATAGCAAAAAGCCCTTTTCTTTTAGCTGGAGGGAGGGCAAGGAAGGTAAGCAATGTCTCCATCTCCTGCTGTGCAAATGCCCTTAAATAGACAATTCGGAATAAAGCTGTCCCCCGAAATGCAGTCACAGTCAGACATACAGCGAATTGGCTCTCAGCAATACCTGCTACTTTCCATACCTTCTGTCTAATGAATATTCCCATTAATATACTGCTTGGTTAATCACTATGATTAATCTGACTGACAAGTGTGAATAAATCCTTTCAATTTGTCTAATATGGCGTTAACTTAAGATGAATGTCGATAGGAATTTAACTTTCATGCAGTCTCTGGATATAAGATTTTCAGTACAGTGCTGGACAGCCTCACTTGTCCACTAGACACACCTGGGAACAGGGAATATCAACTGGGGCATTTCGTATGGGACTGACCTATGGCCATGTCTGTGAGGCATTTTCGTGATTGTTGAGTGATGTAGGATAGTGAGTTGGTAAGTGGTGTTCCTCTGTGGTTTGTGGTCATTTCCTGTCTCCAGGTTTCTGGCTTCCCTCAGTGATGGACTGTGAGCTTGAAGATGAAATAAACACCTTTCTCCCCAAGTTGCTTTAGGTCAGTGTTTTACCACAGCAACAGAAACCTAACTAGAACAATTTCTGACCACTCTGCTTTCCTTTGCTTTCTGGGTGCAACAAGATCTATTAAGGATTGCACAAACTCTCACAGCCTGTAAGAGGGAAGCCTAGGTCAATTCTATGGTCCATAACAACCTTGCCCAGTGAGTAGGCACTGATCTCAGTGTCTTCCAGGGCCAATATATTCAATGCATTTTGTGTGTAAATGATTTAGGATCCAATCCAGGGTGACATTTAATTGTTGTTTGTTTCTTTTACCTGGACCAGAACGCCAACATTTATCTTTAAAAAGTTGGTATTTTTGAAGAGTACAAGTCAGTTGTCCTTTATTTTGATTTGTTTCCTTATTTCTAATGATTTCATTAAGAAACTAAAAACAGTTAAATCCCAATTACATAGCATCCTGAATATAAGAATTTAAATAATCCACGTAACTATATCGACACACCTGAGTAATAAGTTGAAAATGCTACTTTTTGACTTTGACAAGTCTCCTCATTTTGCAGGTGTTATTATTCTTTTCCATGGTCTCTTTATACTGTTTGTTTTCATGTATGCATATTGCTTATTAGATTTGTATTTGGGTGGAATATTCCTGGATGTTTTCCTCCCACTAGGATTGAAAGCACCATGAGATAATAAATTGGGTCTTATTAAATTGCCTCTTATTCATGTGTTTTGGA
>NW_008350949.1:866262-868768 GCF_000622305.1 Nannospalax galili
CAGACATAGTAGGTACTGAATTCTTTGTTGAGTAGAAATAAAAAGGCATACAAAAATCTGATATTTTCACGAAGGTGTCAAGTGACTTATTGTTATTCAATAACCATATTATAGGGAGATTAGTATTGCTTTCTTACAAAGATCAAATTTTATTGTTGTCCTGGATTGATAACAATAATCTCTTATAGAGTCTCTTTTTATAACTATATGAAAAGTCGCATCAAAGAAAAATTAGAGACTAACCTCAAGTTGTAATTCTCCTCCCACTATGTCTGTACTCTAAGGGCTATGCGTTATGTTTTCTTTGGGAGGTTTTTAGATCTCTCTCTGTCCCTGTCTCTGTCTCTGTCCCCTCTCCTTCTCATCTCTCTCATTTCTTCTTTTCAGACAGGGTCTTACCATGTAGCTTACTTACTCTTCAGAGTGCTGGGTTTATAGGCATGAGCCAGTATCACAACCAAACTCATAGATGCCTTTGATTATCACACTCATATTGTACACTGTGCTCTGAGCCCTTCAAAAATGGCAAACGGTGTAATTTACTTATTACTCACGAATTTATTCTGAATTATTCTAACCCAATATGCTCTGTACACACGCTTTTGTCCTAGTGCAGATTTTCCCAGATTCTGACCTCACTGCTGATTAATTTTCCCTTCACACTGACCTTTGCTATGAATATTAACCCTTGTTTAATGTCCACCGAGCCTCAGCCTTTGCAATCCATCGATCTTGATAGATTTTCTTTTTTTTATTTCCTTAAATTCCCTCATGGTTGCATTTGAAAGAAAAATAAACTATCTGAATGAAAAAGTAGTTATTTTTCATAAAGTTGAAAAAATTCAGCAATGATTCTGACTACAAGGCTCAGTTAGCCATGTTGCTGTTTAACTTTGCTGTGTAGTAACAGGGTAACTCAGTTAGGAAGATAATTTATTCTTCCTCAAATTATAACCAAATGTTCAGATTACACCTCAGTTGACTTCTCAGTGGACTTCAACTTAGGGCATAGTATCTATCTAATCTATCTGTCTGTCTATCTATCTATCTGTCTGTCTGTCTGTCTGTCTGTCTGTCTATCTATCTATCTATCTATCTATCTACCTACCTATCTATCTATCTGTCTATCTTCATCATCACCATTATCTATCTATCTATCTATCTATCTATCTATCTATCTATCATAATCATCATAATCATTATCTATCTATCTATCTATCTATCTATCTATCTATCTATCTATCACATCACCATTATCTATCTAACTATCTATCTATCTATCTATCTATCTATCTATCATAATCATCATCATTATCTATCTATCTATCTATCTATCTATCTATCTATCTATCTATCTATCATCATCTTTGAATCAGTTCTTGTGCTTAAGATGATGGGATGGGATGAAGACTTGACCTGTGTCATGTGAAATGCCTCACATAGAATACTTACTCTGGCTACTGTTGGTACTGCCCTAAGAAAACCTTCCTCTTTTCTGTACAGATCTTGAGAAGTCCTCATTATGTGTCACTAGTTCCCAAATGAAAGTCAAATTCATAATTCAATGCCTTTACTATAAAGGAGGATGGGAAAGTAAGAATCTCACTTTTAACTTTGATAGTGAGAGGATTACATGCTTCCTCTGGTTACTTATCTGGAGAATTCTCTAAATTTAGATAAGCAGTTCATATCCAGATGGCTAAGAATAATAAACTTCACTAAGAAAAGACATAATCATATGTGGATGAGAGTTTATCTCAGTTAGAGCTTTGTGAATCTAAGTGAAGGGCAATTAGGTACCATCATTTTCCACAGATACTGAAAATTCTATTTTCTGTCTCATGTTTACATTTTAAATTCTTTTGGGTGTATTGCTTTGGTGCTGAATGAAGCAGGAAGTACCTTTGTGTTTCTGTTTTTGTAACTGAGTGAGATTGTGGAGAGTCTGTAAATGCCCCATAGTGTTACAATTCATCCTAAGAAATCTCTAATTTCTGGAGCATTTCCCTAAACACATTCCATAGCATTAAGTACAAAAGGGTTCTGAGGTCAAATATGTTTGCTTTAAGCTAAAATAAACAAGGCCCTTTAGAACAGGATTCATTGAAATCTTTAATAAGCATTGGAAATCACTAAGAAAAGAGTGTGGCATACAGCACTTCCTAAACACTTCTCACAGCTGTGGCCTGGTTGGCTAAACTGAGCTAAAATGTGAGAACGGAGGCTCATTTTTACCATCCTACTGCATTGGGGTATTGCTCATTTTCTCCAAAAACATAACGTTGGACCAGTGATTTTTGGAAACACAGTTTGGGAAGATCTAGACTGAATTCATGATATGATTAGAATTGACTTAAAGGTTTGGCACTGTAGATTTCTGATTTTTTAATTAATTAAATTTGCTCTTTGAAAATTTCATATATATATGTATATGAATTTCATCTATCTATCAATCTATCTATCATCTATCTATCTATCTATCTATCTATCTATCAATCTATCATCT
>NW_008350949.1:868922-905695 GCF_000622305.1 Nannospalax galili
ATCTATCTATCTCTCTATCATCTATCTATCTATCATCTATCTATCTATTTTATCTATATCATCTATCTATCATCTATCTATCTATCATCTAATCATCTATCTATCTATCTATCATCATCTATCTATCTATTATCATCTATCTATCTATCTATCATCTATCTATCATCATCTATCTATCATCCTATCTCTATCTATCTATCTATCTATCTATCTATCTATCTATCTATCTATCATCTCCCTCTTACTCTCTTATTTCCTTCCCATACCTCTCAACCCCGACTCCTCCCTACCAGTCATTTTTCTAGATTCCTAACTTTTGGTTTTGTTTTCTGAACAATTTCTTTTAACCAGGACTATCTGTGTAACCATTAGATTGGAACTATCTATTGGAGCCTGGTGGGGTCACAACTTAAGGCAGTGATTCCCCTCTGCCCTGAATCTACTAGTAGAAAGTAAATAGTTCAGCAGTTACAGGTAGGGTTCCTCCACTCATGCCCACCTGTTGATAGTCCGTTCTTGTGAAGAACCAGTGCTGTAAGTTATATTTATGTCTTGCCTAGAAAATGGCCTTTCTGGGTCTTTCTTCCTATCCTCTGACCCTTATGTTCTTTCTGCCCCTTCTTCTATAATGTTCCCTTGGCCTTACAGGAGATGGTATAGATGCTTTGTTTAGAGCTGAGCACTCACCTATCACTTATTCTCAGGAACTTGTGTAACCGTAAGTCTCTGCCTTTACCACCATTTCCTGGAAAGAGAGGCTTCTCTGAGAAAGAAGAGAGTAGCATTTGTCTCTGAGTATAAACGTAAATATTTAGAAGGTGGTTTGTTGCTAAGTCAACTTAGCTAAACAACAGTATTCATTTCCTTCCTAGGGCCCATGACCTCTCTGCCAGGGGTTTTTGACATTTTTATAGTACAGCATGGATTCCCTTCTATGGCATAGGCCTCAAATGCTATGAGAGCCACTGGTTACCTCCATAACAGTAGTGCCACCATTGCACCAGTCATGCCTGGCAGGTTGTTATTATAGTTCATAGTGTTTATAACTGGGTAAGATTGTTGATACTTTTTCTCCCCCAGGAGCCTGCATAGCATGTTCCAGAATTATGAAAGCTAGCAGGAAGGGAGGAAGATTCATGTTTAGCTCCAGCTTTGATTTTTCTATATCATTCAATCAAAATGTGTGGCATCTCCAACAATAAGATGGTATCTTCTTGCTTTGGTGGGTAACCAAGAGGAATGGCAAGAGCTTGTTTGGAGTGCCTCAAGGTCCTCCCTGACCAACAACTCTTAAAGAGGTAGAATCTTATCCCTGGCACTGGGGTTTTGTTTGATAATCCACAGCTTTTAGGGACAGGTTTTATGGTCATGTGGTATATATATCCCTTAAACTTAACCACAACAACAATATCTTTATTTGATTATGAGAAAGAATTCCACAAAGATTTTTCTTCTCTCCTTTGTTTTGGTTAACCCTAATCCAGTTCCTTGCCTCCCTTGTACCTCCAGCCTCTCCTGTTTAAATATTTCCATCCTCAATATTCCTCTTTTCTACTTTCTATGTTTCCTGGCTTATACAGGAACTCCAAGTTGAACACACAAAATTATAGATTTGAAGCTGTGACCCACATATGAGGGACATGCAGTGTTGGTTTTCCTGTGCTTAGGTTACGTCACTCAGTGTAATGTTTCCAGTTTCATCCACTTACCTGCAGATTTCCTAACTGCATTCTTTTTACAGCTGGATAAAATTCCATTGCACACATGTTCCACACTTTCATTATCCAGTCATCAGTTGAGGGACACCTAGGCTGATTCCATTTCCTAGCTATTGTGAGTATAGCCCCAAGGAACATGAATGATCAAGTATCTGTTTACTAGAATATAGAGTCCTTGGGTAAACACCCAGCGTTAGAACAGCTGGGTCATATGATAGTTCTATTTCTAGCTTTTTGAGGAATTGTCACACTGGTTTTCATAGTGGTTGCACCAGTTTGCACTCCAACCAACAGTGAATAACATTTCCCAACATCCTTTCCAACAGTCTTTTGTCATTTGACTTCTAGATGATAGCCCTTTTGGCTGAGATGAGATGGAATCTCAAAATAGTTTTAATTTGCATCTCCCTGATGGCTTATGATGTTGATGATTTAAAAAGATGTTTGCTAGTCGTTTGAATTTCTTCTTTTGAGAATTCTCTGCTTAAATCTGTAGCCCAAGTTTTGACTGGGTTGTTTGCTTTCTTGATATTTCATTTTTCGAGTTATCTGTATATTCTTGATATTAGTACTCTGTCCAGATGTACAGCTGCCTAGATTTTCTCCTGTTCTGTGGGCTGTCTCTTTGTTTGAATGACTATTACTCTTGCAGTATAGGAGCTTTTCAGTTTCATGATCTCATTGACAATTGCTTGTTTTAGTTCCAGGAGTGGCCAGTGCCCTGCTTAGAAAGTCTTTACTTATGCCTACATGTTGTAGTGTGCCCCTTCCCTTTCAGCAGCTGGGGTTTTAAATTGAGGTTTTTAATTCATTTGGAGTTGATTTTTGTTCAATCTGAGAAATAAAGGTCTAGTTTCATTCTTTTACATGTGGACATCCAGTTTTCCGAACACCATTTGTTTAAGATGCTGTCCTTTTCTCCCCTACATATTTTTGGTGTCAAAAATCAAATGGTTGCAATTGTATGGACTTAAATCTGGCCTTCAATTGCATTCCCTTGATCTGGATGTCTCTTTTTGTGCCAGTGCTTTGCTGTTTTTATTACTATATCACTGTAATATAACTTGAGGTTAGGTACGGTAATGCCTCCAGCATTGTTTTTTTTGTTCAGAATTGTCTTGGCAGTTTTCAGTACCTTTTCTTTGCCCTGTATATTTAGTGTTTTAACTATAATTTGGCATGGAAAATTTCTTTTATGGCTCTATCTTTTTGGTATTCTATGTGTCTCTTGTAATTAAATGGTATCTCCCTAGATTTGAGAAAGTTTCTACTAGAATTTTATTGATGATATGTTCTATGTCTTTGCTTCTTATTCTATGCACAAAATTTGTTGGTCTTTTCATGATGTTCTAGATTTCCTGCAAATTCCATTCGTGAGTTTTAAAAAATATCATATCCTTTAACTGAATGATCCAACCCATTTACTGTGTCGTTAACCCTTGATACTCTTTTTCTCACATAAGCCTTTCTGCTACTGAGGCTTTCTGCTGAGTTGCTTTTATCAGACTTACTGAATTTTTCATTCCTATCTGCACTTCAGTTTGGATTTTCTTTAGTATTTCTGTCTCTTTATTGAATTTAATTTGTATATCTTGAATTTTCCTCTTTATTTCATTCAGCCATTTGTTTGTGTTTTCTTGGACTTCAGTTAGGAGTTTATTTCTTGTCTTCTGTAAGTTTATTCAAGTGTTAATTCATGTTCTCTTTGAAATGTTTGAACATGTTTATAACTGTTTTTCTGAATTCTGTCTTTATTTTCATCTAAGTTGTCTCTTTGGGGATCATTACTATAGGGTGGGTGACCTTTGGCAGATCGGAGGCATATTGTATTATGTTTTCATATTGTACCTTTGTGAGGGGACCTAATTTGAAGTTCAATTGTACTTGTGGCTTTTGATATGAGTCTTAAACTCATTAGACCAGAATTCAAAGGTGGCATGGCAGGCTGAGCAGGTTCAGCAAGTCCTGTGTAAATGAACCTGAGGGGAACATGTCTCTTACAAGGGCTGAGTAAGAAATGGCTACAGAAAGCTACAATGAGGAGTGTGCTAAGGTTCAGATAGCCCCGCCCCCTCACCAACAGGGCCTCACAGACCTCACAAGCCCCTGAGAAAAGGGAACCGAGTTGATAAGCACCCTGGTCTTTGAAGTCAAGCGAAGCAGACTTTTCTCCACTGTTTGGCCAACACAGCAGGATTCCTCTTTGATCTCTAAAGAGGACAGGTTTTAACAGTCCTGCTCTCCCACTCCCCACCCCGAACTTTAACAAAAATACATCTTCCTGCTTTCTGTACCCGCCAGAAGCCTCCCCCTTAAAAAGGCCCCAGCTCATGACCCAGGGCGGACATTTTCCCTGCCCGGAAGAGAATCTGTCTGATGTGTTCCTTTGCTAACAAACTATTCCGATGGAGTTTTATTTGTGTCTTGGTGCTTTCTCCTGATCTACCAGATTCATCCATGGCCTACTTTACCTATCAGATGGTGCCAAAACCCAGTTCTTACTTCAAGGGACCCACCTGGACTTCTCCAATGCCACTGACTCGGCTCTCAGGTACACTTCTCTCTCTCCTCCTCTCCCCAGCTCTGCTTTGCTCTCACCTCTTTCTGGCTCTCCTCCCTGGGAACACTGCCTTGCCTACATCTTCTTTTGATCTCCTTTCCCATTGATTTTCATTACTCACTGGTCTCTGGGATAGAGCTGCTTCATCTGTTTGCTACCTCAGTCCGTTCCCCCGCCCCCCTCCTTTGCCATGGGCCTGGAAGGTCTGCTGTCTTCAATCCTTTCCCTGTCTTTGTCCTCTTCCACTGACTTTCTTCCTCACTTTATTCGGGGTGATTTGCGATACCCTTCAATCCAATTTTAGGTCTCATCTCCTCTGCTTCCATCATTTACTCTAGGCTTTCCTCTTTCCTCTAAGTACTTATGGATTCCCTACACATGCAAATATTCTGGATCCTTGTCCGCTCTCTCCCCCTCCCATACTAAAGCTTTCTACTCCCTGCCATGTGCCTGCCAGTCCAGCACTGTCTGACCTCCCATGCAGACTCTCAACCTGCATGACCCCAAGGCTTCTTTTTTCTCTTCCCACTTCACCCCCTCCAGGCGGCTGCCAAGATTGCCAGCTCGCCTGCCCTGCGGTTTTTTTCTTTAACATTCTAATAAAATGATAAAAGTTTCCAGCTGGGCCCATTCTTAAATTCTCTTATAAATGTGGCTAAGAACCCTTTAGGGGACACTTTCTCCCTATTTTGACCCAACTAGCCTAAACCAGCTGGGCAACTTTGCTGTAGCATTTAAAGAATTTCAGGCAGCTTGCCCCATGAACAAATGGAAAATGTTTTAAAAGCCTTTTTTTCTCCTAAACTTTTTCTCAGTCAAAGGGGCTCGGAATTTTCATCTTAGGCCCCCTTGGGCACCAAGCGACTGGTGCTCAGGCTCCTACTTTTCTAAGTAGGCCTAACCATTTTAAATTTCACTGTACATAAAAAGTCACAGGCACTCCTCAGGTGAGTCATATGCTTTCAGACCAACAACCACTGGTTTATATGCCTTCATGAGTTTCCTTTCCAGCATAGCTTGTGTCTAGAAATTAAGAGATCATGAGAGCTTGGCTTCACATTCACAGCTACAATGTTTGGTGAGAAACATGGATTCCTTTGATTAGCTTTTCTATTTGGGATATATATATATATATATATATGAGGGCACTTTCTTCTTTTATATCAAGCCTAATCTATTGGTACCAGGGGTGCCTAGGAGTCTTTTGCAATTTATTTTTGTTTTTGTTTCTTGATGATGTCATAGAATAAACAATGCATTTCTAGTTCAGACTAAGGGAATAATGCCAGATCTACACAATTGGAGTTTAAATTTTAATATTGTTTAGGGCCTGGTTATAAAGGGGATTACTTTGAGTTTTACCTTCTTCTATGGCACATATACTGTTTTTTAAAGATGATTGTTTTAAGTTTTTACATTGTTTGACATATTTATAGATATTTTAAAAGAAATTATTTTTAGGTTTTGACATTGTTTGCATGACATCTTTATCTGGTAATATTAGAGAAATCATTTTGGATTTTAACATCTTTTATATGGTATTTGCTAATTTCTAAAAATGACTGTTTTAAATTCTTACTGTTTTACACAGTATATTTTTTAGTTTCTAAAGGGAACTTAAAGTTTTTCTAACCATTTGTCTTCAAAGTGCAAAGGGAGCTGACACTTTGTGATGACTAGACCTGTGATGCACGTGGAAATTTGCTGTACTCCAGGACCAAAACCTTACAAGAGACAAGCTACTACCAACACATAGTTACAACAATGAGAGGTAAAAAGTAATAGTCTACTTGAGTGAGAGGCTTGAGATGCCACCTCTACTGGTCTTAACTCCTCCCCTTTCTACATTATGATTCTAAGCCTGTTTTTCTCTGGAATAGAGTATTTCCCTCTCTGATGCTCAGATGCTCTATGCTTGTCTATGTTCCTGCCCCATCATTCCCTGAGTGCTTTCTAGTTATAATGTCAGGGTAATATTAATTATATTGGTAAATTGTCATGTGCTGTTTGAGCTCACTGAGATGCTGACTCTGGACATGGGCTTGGCCTTCCCACTTCACACGCAAGCCTATTATCTCAAGATGTGTTCTCTAAGATTTTTCCAGGTTCAGGCTGACCCCCTGACCCTGTGACAAGGAGAAGGAGAACAACAAAACAGCCCAAGAGTAAAGGCACTGTGCAGCTGAGAACCGCTAAGGTGTAAATTAATTTCAACAGAGGGTATTACTGACTATAATGAAAGTAACTGATGGGATTATTTTCAGTACTATTTACGTTTTATTTATTCTTAACCTACTCTGTTAATGTTTCCTTTTGTCTTTCCTGTCTCTTAAAAGGTTTTATTAACTTCCTTCAACTTTCCTGAAAAAGGAAAAAGATACTATCTCAAATCTATTTGGAAACTTTTAACTCTTTCTTTAGACCACTAATTACCTATACAAAATGGCATCTAAGCAGGTTGGATAAAAATCCTATTTGTTGAATGCCATTTACTTTCACAGTGTTTTAAGATGTATTCATTTTGTTTGTCTACTTCAAAGGTGTGTTTTTGTTTAAAAAATGATAAACCACATTCTCAACAAAGACTATATAATTAAATATGTATACACAGTCAACATAAATTTATGCTTATTAAAATTAATTTACCTGGTATCATATCAATTTTTAACTAAAATCTCATACAAACTAAAAATGTTAAATTAACACCAACATATTTTTTTTTCAGGCCAAAATATTCTCTCTTTAATCTACAACATGGTTCCTGTACTAAAATATATAATTTTAAGTACCTCTCTCCCTATCTCTCTCTCTCCCTCCTTCTCTCTCACCACTGTCCTTCTGGGGCTCTACTAAACCTCTACTAAATCACTGCCCTTCTAGGGATCATCTTCCCTCAGCCTCTACTAAACCTTGGGATCAACTTGTTCCACAAACTTCCCTCCCTTCTGGTTCACTGCGTTTTTTCCCACTTTTCTCCCATCCCATTCCTTGTACTTTGTCTCCATCTACTGGCTGGTCATGCCACGCTCTTATTACAGGGTTTTCCACTCCTCTTGCTTACCTCAAGATCACATGTGTGTCAGAAAATCCCTTCCTTTCTCTGGATATAGGATGCTATTTCCAGAGATAGGAACGTGCACTACTTCCTGTTCGGAACAGGACCTCGCTTTTCCTCTCCCTGATGATCTAATTGTGGGACGCCACATTCTGGGACTTGGAAATAACTCGAAAATAACTTGAACCCGTGCAACAAAAAAAGGATGATTTCTTTTGATGCCTGGTTCTCCTCACTCTCGTTTTACATGACCGATGTCAAACCCCTTTTCCTCCTACTCCCTCCCCATCTCTCTCCCTTCCTCATCTGCTGCGTTTTCCTGTCCAGACTTGTGATCCTGCCTCCACTCCCTATGGAGAGAGGATTTTCTTTGTATCCTGTCTGCTCGGTTCTGCCTCTACCTCCTACCCACTTGCTGGATTCTTTCTCTATCTCCTCTTCACTCTGTACTTGATCTGTCACTATGGGAAACACCCACTCAAAGTCTCAGGGTCTTACACCTCTTGCTTGTCTTCTTAAATCCTTAAAACAACTAGGACTTTCGGATACAATCAGGCCAAAATGCCTGAAGTTCCTGTGCATCACTGCCTGGCCTCAGTACGAATTAGATAATAACTCTGTTTGGCCAAACACCAGAACCTTAAACTTCAGTATTTTGAGAGATTTAGAAAATTTCTGCCATCATAAAGGCAAATGGCCTGAATTACCATACACCCAAGCTTCCTTTGATCTCCGTGCTAATCCCTCCCTCTGGGTCCCATGTTCTTCCCATCAGGTTCTTCTGGCTAAGACAGTTTCATGGGATCCCACCCACCAGGGGCCTCTCCCCCCCTCCTCCCTACCCCTCTACCTCGGCTTTTGATCCTACCATAGCCAATGAACTGCCTCCTATTAGGAGATTAGGACCCATCCCCAACCTCCTCCTGCTCCCCAGCCTGAGGCACAGCCAAGTCCTCCCCATGCTCTCCTCTTGCTATACTCTCCCTTGCCTCCCATTCCAGGGCCCAACCCATCTCTCCTCCTTTCTCCAACTTGAACTCCCTCTCCATGCCATGACCTTCCCCCTCTCTGGTGCTGCTCTAAGTTCGTCACTGGCTCTCCTTCCACTGACTCTCCTTTATTCAAGAAAATCCAAAACCTTAAACACCTCCTTGCCAAATATTCCCTAGTCTCCCCTATTCTGGATTCTAGCTCAAATAACCCATTTATCCCTCCTTTATCTACTTCTAATTCGATTCCAGACCCTGTCTCTGATACCCCTGCCCCTGCGTCCCCTCATGGACAGGACACCCCTCCCATCTCTCCCACTCTCTTCCCGGGACTTCCCTTCTCCCAAACCCTCTCCTATGTCAAGCCATACTCACTCCCATACCCAGTCTCAACCCCCTGCCCATGGTATTTTTCCCCTCTGGGAGGTGGCCCGTATGGATGGGATGGTCAAGGTCCATGTCCCTTTCTCTCTTAGAGATCTATCTCACCTCAAACACAAAATAGGCTCTTTTTCTACTAATTCTACACACTTCATACAAGATTTTAAATACATCACTTGCACCTGTGATCTAACCTGGACCCCATGTGTTTCGAGATAGCCCTCACCTCTTTGGACAAGCTCTAGCCTGGGATTTAACCTCCCTAGACCTTAACCTCCCCACCATCCTACAATATGCAGATAACCTACTTCTTTGCTCCCCATCTCTCTCAGTCTCCAAGGCCCACACAATCAAAGTCCTTAATTTTCTGGGGTACAAGGGATATAGGATATTTTCACTTAAGACTCACCTTTCTCTCCCTCAAGTCAAGTACTTGGGGTTCCTTGTCACACCTACATTCTGCCATTTAACTATAGACAGGACAAATTACCCAAGGTCTTTAAAGCCCCCTACAACCAAGGAGAAAATTCTATCTTTCCTAGACATTGCAGGTACCTGTGCATCTGGGATTCCTAAATTTGCCCTCTTTACAAAGCCACTCTATGAAGCCTCCAAAGGAAACTCCCCTTGAGCCTGTTGACACCTTAAGGCCTGTTACAACAGCATTCCACACTATCTGGGAAGCACTTTTAAAGGCACCTGCTCTGGCTCTCCTCAACCTGGAATGTTCTTTTCTTCTCTACACAACTGAGAATAAGGGCCATCTGGATTCCTAAATTTGCCCTCTTTACAAAGCCACTCTATGAAGCCTCCAAAGGAAACTCCCCTTGAGCCTGTTGACACCTTAAGGCCTGTTACAACAGCATTCCACACTATCTGGGAAGCACTTTTAAAGGCACCTGCTCTGGCTCTCCTCAACCTGGAATGTTCTTTTCTTCTCTACACAACTGAGAATAAGGGCCAGGCATTAGGGGTTTGAGACAGATGAGGGGTCCCACTTTTGCCCTGGTAGCTTATCTCTAAACAGCTTAATACCACCATCTGGGACTGGCAACCTTGTCTCTGTGCTCTGGCCACTACCGTTCTCCTGGCTCAAGAGGGACTTAAGCTCACTTTGTGTCAGGCCATCTCTGTCCTTTCCCCCCCCCCAGCATAAGTAACCCACACGTCTCTTGCCAATCTAGCTCCCTCTAAACTACAACTCCTCCATGTCACGTTTCTTGAAAAACCCCTCGCCCACCCTTGATTCCTGCTCTTTTCTCAATCCAGCTTCCTACCTCCCTTGCAGTGAACCACTCATTCACTCACTCACTCACTCACTCACTCATGCTTGGAAACTCTTCAGGAACTCTCCTACCAGGATTCCCTAATTTCTCCAAATCAACTGCCAAACCCAACCCTAACTTGGTTTATGAATAGAAGCCTAACTCTCACCCCAATGGTGTCCCATAGGCCATAGTATCTCTCACAGATGTCATTGAATAAGGACCCCTACCACTTGAAACCACATCACAAAAAGCCAAACTTGTGACACTCACCAGGGCTCTAATTTTAGCCAAGGACAACCTCTTCCTCCAGCATCCCTCCCCTCTACATGACTATTTACCTGCCTTCACCCTTCTAAGGAAACTACTCAGGGAACATGCTGAAGAGATTATTCCCCAGGCTTCTAAAGGCCAAATTGACCACCCACTTCAACCTGGAGATCACGCCTACCTGTGAGTTCACACCCAACAGAAAAAAGTGAAGGAAACCCCCCAGCCATGTTGGTCCTCACCTGGTGATCCTGTCTACCCCGACTGCAGCCAAGCTCTTGGGACAACCTGGTTGGATTTACCTCTCCAAATTAAAACTGGCCAAGAAACACAGCAAGTACCAGGCCACCAGTATCAGGTCTCTTAAATTAAAAATCTTGAACCCCACCTCAGCCATTCCCCACCACACCCACTCACCATGTTTCTATAAATTTAAAATGAGACAAAGATAATATACAGATAATCTTAAAAATTTCTAAGGTCGTAGCTTAGTCAACTAGTCTAAGGATGTCTAATCAAGGTTTATTTAAGGATGTTGCCCAAGCTCTATCTACATAGCACATGGTAATTAAAAGTACCAGACTGGTATAACTAACCTTGTTGGATGTTTAATAGCCAGACTCTAAGGCTTATATTAATCTGGTCAGAGGGACTTAAAGGGACAAATTTTTGTTCCTTGCCCTCCAAGGTCAAACAAGTTCCAGGGTTATGGAGCATCTCTTGAAATGTCCTATAACTTTGGTGAGTCACCTGTCCTTTTGTTCAGGGAGGCCATTGAGACCCCAGAAGATGGACTTGTACCAGTGTCTAGTCTGCAAAGTGGAGGGTCAAGACAGAGGAAACATTTCCCTCATGCTTCCAAGCAAAGGCCCTGTCAAGCAGGACCTTTTGACTTATCTTCATGTAGATGGAACTGGTAAAAGAAAAGCCTGAGGAGCCAGGGGCTCCCCCCAAGCCCATGTGACCCCTGAGGTCCAAATCCTCAAACAACCTTAAGAGTAAAAATAAACTGGTTTATTTGGGCCAACAGTATGGTCTTAAACACCCAAAAGGAAAGTATAACCAAAAATTAAAGTCATCAGTATATTTTAAGAGTTCAAGGGATTACACAGCCAAGACATTAGACATAAGTTCTTATGTTATTTAGATAATTATCTCTCATTGATGATTATGTTCCTAATAAGACAACGCTACTCAGATGTAAGACTTCCAATCTTGGTCTGCAATACTGTAGAGCCCACTTACAGCTAAGGGAGGCAACCCACTATTGTTCTAGCCCAAAAATCTAAATGATGGCTAAATTTGTTTTCTCTCCCTATCTAGAAGCCTTTGAGAGGTAACTGACACTGGTTCTAGCCACTCCAACAGCTATCAAAATGCCTAAAAACAAATCCTGAGTCCATCACTATCAAGTTCAGCCCTGGCAAAAGAAAAAAAAATGAAAAAATGAGCTATTACCTTGGTGCTAACCATTGCTCCTTGCCTCTTCAGATATTTTCAGGACCAAAATCCAAAAATTAACTCTTACTAATTTTTTAATCATTATTTTTTAAATTTTTAATAAGTACATGATTAGAAGAAGCATTTCACTACAGATTTAGCATATTCAGTAACACACTACAGAGCAAGAGTACATCTCTTTCACAAGTGAATGCAAGTTTCTAGGTTCACAGTTGAGTTAATACGCTTGCTAATTTTAATCAGTTGTTACTTTCCTTCCCTCCACATGTATATGAACACCTGTCAACCATTGAGGACCTTGTTGAGATGCATGAAGAGGGAACCCCCGCTGTCTGATTGACCCCTAATCCAGTCCCCCCCACCATGTCAACTCTGTCTAGTAGGAAGTAGCAAGATGGCAATGGCGTCCCCTATCCTATAACACAAAAGGCTGGAATGTTAAGGTTCAGATAGCCCTGCCCCCTCACCAATAGGGCCTCATGGACTTCACAAGCCCCTGAGAAAAGGGAACCCAGTTAATAAGCACCCTGGTCTTTGAAGCTAAGAGAAGCAGACTTTTCTCCACTGTTTGGCCAACACAGCAGGCTTCCCCTTTGATCTCCAAAGGGGCCAGGTTTTAACAGCCTCATTCTCCTGCTTCCCTCCTCCCAACTTTAAAAAAAAAAATCTTCCCACCTTCTGCACCTCCCAGAAGCCTCCCCCTTAAAAAGGCCCCAGCTCACCACCTGGTGCAGACATTTTCCCTGCCCGGAAGGGAATCTGTCCCATGTGTTCCTTTGCTAATAAACTCTATTCAGATGGAGTTTTATTTGTGTCCTGGTGCTTTCTCCTGATCAACCAGATTCATCCATGGCCTACTTTACCTATCAGAGTGGTGGGCTGGGAGGCTCTGAAGAATTCTAGTGGCATGTAATGGGGGGAATGAATTGCTACCAGGCCGTGTGGACAGTTAGAGAGAGTCTTGAATTAGGGTAGCAAGCTGGTTGACTTGGAGAAGTCCTGAGGGGGTGGGGTTCAGGGGAAAAGTTCTTCTGCTGTTGAATGCAGATTGGGTCTTAAGTAGCCTAAGGAGGAGAAAGTAGTGGGCTTACTCACCAGCATAGTTGATGTGCAGTCCTGGGGAAGGAAGGTGGGGTGTTGGTGGCCTGTGGAGGAGAAAGAACGGGGCTCTACCCACCATTTACATGATTGGTGTGGAGTCCCAGTGAGAGTGGATGGGGTCTTGAGCAGCCCAAAGTGAGGGTCCTGCCCAGCTACACAATTGACACTGGGTCCTGGAGAAGGTGGGGTCCAGGTGGCATAGTCAATGTGGGATCCTCCATTTTTTATCTATTTTGTTCAAGATTGAAGAATCAATTGTGCTTATTAATGTTAAGTCCACTGAGGGATTAAAAGTAGCAAAGTGTTTGATTCCTGCTCTTCAAGCTGTACTGTGCCAGAATGCAAAAATTAAGCAGAGATCGGAGCAGAGTCCTGGACATCTTTCTCCTTCACTTTAGAGTTTGGATTTAAGAATAGGATCAGACTGTGATTTTGAGCAAACCATTCTTTCAGCTTGAGTATTACTTGTAACTGGGGTGGGGAGGTAAATTTTAACTGGAAATGCCTTCCTTACTCTTAAAATATCAGAAGGTATTGACTAGGGAAATAAGAAATCAAGGAATGTATAATTTCTGCTAAATTGGAGAAAATATTGCTAATAGCTGAGAGAAATGAAAGTATTTTGTGCTTACATTTATGTTCATTGCATATTACATTGAAAAAATATATAAAATTATTCTTTCAGAAATTCTCCATCATTATAAAGTTCAGTACATACTACTGTCAAAATATAAATGTATGAAGTCAGAATACACCTCTTTAGCATAAGAATTATTTTAAACTGTTAGTTTCAGAAACAGCAGACATTAGATGTGATGGTTTAAATGAGAATGACTCCCATAGGCTCATAAATTGAACACTTGGGCCCCGGTTGGTGTGCTATTTGGGAAGATTATGAAACCTTCAGGAGGTGGAGCCTTGGAGGAAGCACATCACTAGGGCAGCCTTTGAGGTTTTATAGCCTGGCTCCATTTCTGGTTCTCTCTCTCTCTCTCTCTCTCTCTCTCTCTCTCTCTCTCTCTCTCTCCAGTGTACAGGTAAAATGTGTTCTCTGCTTCCTGTGTGTGGATGAAATTGAATCTTTCCACTTCCTGATTACCAGGCTGGCTTCACGCTCCTACTGACCCTGGAACCGTAAGCCCAAAGTAAACCTTAACTTGCGTTTTGTCAGGGTATTTTATCACAGCAGCAGAAAAGTAACTAATATACTAGAGAAGCTCTGAAAACAAAGTAGAACTTACCCTTTAGTAAAATAGCTACATCTATAAGGAAAATCTCCATTGTGACAGTGTCTTTTCTCTGTGTGAAGAAAATGTATTAAAACTGCATGATAAACCGTGCCGTTATTTACAGTGCTTTTCCTGGTCAATTTTGGATTTCCCCCACACCCTCATCGTTCCTTTTTGATTGCATCAGATGGAGGTATTTAACCTAACCTACCTTTTGAAAAGTCACTCTCTGGTTTCAAACTCATTTTTTTCATAGATATTTTTGAGGCATACAAAAAGAATATATACAGACAAACTTCTATTTATTTTTCTAGTGTTAGTCTTTTGTTATGGGGATTAATCCCAAATAAAAACTAAGATAGGATAGAAGAAAAATTATTTTTCTCTTTCTACATAATCATTATATTCTCTCATCAGTTCTAGACTATTGACTATGAAAAGAGACCATTTTGGTTTTGATTCTGATATGGAAAATGCAATCTGAGAAGGGTAGCTCCTCAATGAAGAACTATTTCAGGAAGAATCAACTGTTGTTTTTGTTTACACTTGGTCAAAATTACTAACTGCTTCAGTCAGTTCCCCTCTTCTTAACACAACCTCTTAACCTGATCTGTGAGGAAACCACAATTTTCCTATAAATTGATTAAAGATATAACTGATTCATAACCCAATCTGCTGGAACCTCCAGGGACATAAAACTACCTCAAAATGTTATTCAGGTGCACTCATAGTCTATTAACTTTGTGTAATGATATTTAATGTTCAAATAAGTTTATTATTTTAGTATGATTCATATTTTTGTGAATATGAAGAGGGAATTTAGTATTTTCTTGGCTAGCATTTCTTTCTCACATATATCATTTTGTTTGAGTTATGATCATGATCATTAATGAGCATAATTTGCATCTCTCTAGTGAGAACATTGTTACTCAACTGTAGACTAGTATTTTTGAAACCTGGGAAATTAGTACTACTGATTTATCCTGTAAATATTTGTTACCTAAGTTATCAATTTAAAATTCATTACTGAAACAAAGTAAATATCTTTAATCAAGCAAATATTTGGAAACCTCAAGCATATTTCTATTTGGAATTTGGAAGATAATTAAAATGGACAAGTTATGATTGATTACCACATGAAGAATGGGTTAAATGTGGTTGCTTCTCTATCTGTCTTTATATTAATGCTCCATCAACAGGAACTAAGAAAACAGCATAACTAGGATCCAGCTCCTTGCTGAGGGCAATTAATCAAGAAGGAAGAATGGGGAGGGAAATTGGAATAGTACCAAATAAGTCAGCACAGTTTTGTGCCTACATTTATCATTTTTAATTCTCATAGGCCACATTACTATTTTATTCTTATATTTGTGTATTTGATTGTGGAATTGAAGGAGGAATTCCTAGGTATTTTGAGTTATTAAATAAAGACATTTAGTATATTTCTACATAAACATCTTTAGTTTCTTGAAATCATGGAAACAAATTATAAAAATATGCACATTTTCACTATTCTAATTTGAAAAACATGGCTTATTCCAGTTTGTAAAATAATAGGTGACTATCTTCATTTTTTATTTATGTTAAAATATTTTATTTATTTTTACTTTATGTGTATGAGTGTATTGCCTGCATGTATGAAAGTGTAGCCATGTTGTGCCAATGCCCACAGAGGTCAGAAGAAGGCATCAGAGCCCTTGGAACTGGAGTTACAGACAGTTTATCTGTCATGTGGGTGCTAGGAATAGTCAGTGCTCTTAACCACTGAGCCATCTCTCCAGCCCATGGGTTATTAATTTTAATTTTATGTGTATGACTGTATGTCTACATGTATGTATGTGTACCATATATGTATGCATAGTGCCTGCAGAGGCCAGAAGAGGGTGTTGAATTCCTTGTAAGTAAAGTTACAGATTGTTGTGAGCTTCCATGTATGTGCTGGGAACTGAATTTGGGTGTTCTGCAAGAGCAGTAAGAGCTCTTAACCATTGAGCCATCTCTCCAGCTATGGAAACTATCTTTATTCAGAAAATGCTATATTAGAACATTAAAGCTTAAACCCTTTGGTGAAAAGGGTATGGTTTAAATAAATAAAGGATAATAATATTAAATAGCATATTGGTAGTGACAAAATACAGAATCAATTCAATTGTTGAAACTTTCTGACAACTTGTTTACTAGTTGCATGATATGAGTCTTCAAAAAGGTCTGTATTTGTCTTAGTTTCTTTTCCTGTTTCTGTGATAAAATGCCTGACAAAATCAACTTAAGAGAAAAAGAGTTCTTTTCAACTCATAGATAGTTTATGGTCCATCATAGTGGGGAAGTCGCAGCAGGATCTTGAGGAAGCTGATCACATAACATCCATTATCAGGAAATGTACTCAGCTCATTTTACCCATTTTAGGCAATCCAGGTTCTCCTGTTCAGGGAATGGCTCTGTTCACAATTCACATGCAGTAAAGATGATCCTCTGCAAGCATGCCCAGAGGCCCATCTCTCAGGGAGTTCTGTGAGGTTGACAATTACACTAACCACAGTGTTCTACTCTGTGTGCCAACAGTTTCATTTCAACTTATTCCTAAAGTTAGCTTGGAAAGGTAACCCTCAGGCACACACAGGACAGATGATACTGTCACTCAGAATTCTTGTTCTAATCACTAGATTGATTTTTTTATAATAATCCCAGATTCTGAGTCATTGAGCCTCTCATGCTTCTTTCTGACATATTCCCCCCAAATAATTTTATTCACAACTCCTTGGATGACCACCCTTGTTAACACTTGTGAGAAACATGTTGGCATTAAATTCTCCTGGGGTCATTTAGGATAGATGTCATTTGAGTGCCCCAAAATGAGATAATTTCAAGAAATGTTAGTGTTACTAGGGAACACTCCCAGATAAAAGAATTTTAAAATAGGCTCAGGACAAACCTTGAGAACCATTTTATTAGAGTTTTGGGGGAAAAAAAGCAGGGAAACAAACCATAAATCTCATTAGCTGCGGGGAGGAGGAAGATGGCTAAGAGGATGAGAGAAAGCTCTACTGCTCAAGAATAGCTCTGAGAAAATTCATGGTGTGTGTGTGTGTGTGTGTGTGTGTGTGTGTGTGTGTGTGTGCATGCGCACAATCACAACATCCTTGTATTTTGGACTCATTAGCAGGCTGAGGAAGATCCTCACTTATTCCAATTCATTTATCTTGTATGTATTGTGTGTGTGTGTGTGTGTGTGTGTGTGTGTGTGTGTGTGTAGGAGATGTCTCTAGAAAAAAAGTGAGGATGTTCAGAGTGTCATGGTGTTAGAATAGCAAGAAAGACCCCTTTAAGAGCCTTGGTGGAGACCTAACATTCCAGTTGGGCCAGATCAATCACCTGCTCAAGGGATTACTCAAAGCAAGGATTCACCTTAAGCTATACCAAAGAGGTAAGTTGAATTATTGGTGCTTAATGAGATAGTGTACTTTTCCAGCCCAGAATTCCTTCCCCTCACATAGTAGCTTATCGAGCCCCGACATTCAGCTTCATAAGTTTGTCCACTTTTCTGAATTCTTTTCTTCTTTTTACCTCTTTTCTAAGCATGCTTTAACACTTTTGACTTCCTCAACATTTCGGCTTCCTTACTCTTTCTGTAAAGCTCCCCTTCCCCACCATCTGGATGGTAGACTGTCTGCCATGCTGACTTAAATGGACATTACTTTTTGCCTTCTCTCCTCCCTTCTCCTCTTCTGGGTAGCTGCTGAAGTTTATAGCTTACCTACCCTTAGGATTTTCTTTTAGACTCTAATAGAATTTCCTTAATCATCTATTTGAGTCTATTCTTAAATTCTTTTATTAAGGAGACAAATAACCCCAAGATGAGACTTTGATTTCCTCTATATCAAGGACAAGGATGTTTGAAATTTTGGGCTAATATCCAAATAAGGGTTAGAAGGGGGTGGGGAGAGGAAAAATAATGCTGAGTTAGAACTCAGAAAAGAAGAAGGCTTAGCAGTGAAGATGTATAAGCAGATGCATCACATTGAGGAGAGTCAGAGTGCCAGAGTGTCAGGGTGGGAGGTGTAAGCCAAACAAACCCTTTCCTCCTTAAGTTGGTATTGGTCAGAGTGTTTTGTTACAGCAATGGAGACACAAACTAGAACAGAAATTGGTACCAGAGAGTGGGCCAATGCTGTGACAGACCTGATGTTGGAGGATTGTGGAAGCATTTGGAACTTTGGGCTGGAAAAGACATTGAGTACTTAGAGTTTGTTGCTGTGGAACTTGGAACAGTTACGATGAAAGAGTTGTGGAAATGGAGGCCTGGCTTGAAGCTTCAAGGGGAAGCAAAGACTATAAGGGCTGTTTGTGTGATATTTTGAGTTGAGAATTTATGGGTTCTGGTGGGCTGGGGCTGAAAAATCAGCTGTAAGTAACAAGAGACCAGCAACACCTTGGTAGAATATTCCAGGAAGTATTTCCTCAGGGTCCATGCACAGAAGCTGTGGGCCAAGAGGGGACCCAAGCCTCCATCTCTAGCTGGAAGCAGGACTTGGTAATGTGTAAGAGACTTCTGCATTGTTCTGGTGTTGAAAGTGTGAAGGGGTCACAGAGAACAGCTGAGGCTTGGCACTCTGAGAGGCCAGGAAAGGCCATAGGTGAAAGTGCAGCTTCAGTTGCAGTGAAGACCCCAGGATTGAAGGGGTCATGGAGAGAATCTGAGGCTTTGCACCCAAAGAGGTAAGAAGAGGCCATTGGTGAAGGTGCAGCCTCAGTTTCAGTGGCGACCCCAGCTTTTTGGAGATGCCGGGACCATGGGACGACCACCAAGGCACCATCGGACAACCACCAAGAACAGCAGTAGGTGTGGAATGGAGCTGGCTTGGGTTTGCGAGATGAGCTGTGTGCTGTGGACGGCAGAGTCAGAGCAGTGGAGCTGCCAGTACCCTTTGGAGCCAGAAGATCGTGAGTGAATCCCAGATGTCCTGCCTTGAGCTACTTTGCTGGACTTTGGTTTTGCTTAGGTGTGCTCGATTCTTCCCTTTGAAATAAGACAGTACTTGGTTTGGATTTTACAGAAGCTCACAATTAAGAGACTTTTAAAAGAGACTATGGACTTTTAAGTGTTTGAATTTTTTAAGGACTGTGGAGCTTTTAAGGCTATACTGTCTTATGCTGTGATATTAACATCATGGGGACAAGAATTGGAAAGGTTATGGTTTAATTGTAAAGTGTTTGTGTGTCAAGTTGATAAGGGGTCAATTGTGCTAGACAGCTTTAGTGTCAACTTGCCACACCTGGGTTGAGGGAGCCTTAATTGGGAAATTGTCTCCATTGGACTGGCCTGTGGCCATGTCTGTGGGGCATCTTCTTGATTGTTGAGTGACGTGGGAGAGCCCAACCCACTGTGGGTAGTGCCACCCCTGGACAGGTGGGCCTATATTGTACAAGAAAGCAGGTTGAGCATGGGCCAGGGGAGCAAGCCAGTAAGCAGTATTTCTGTACGGCCTGTGCTCCAGCTTCTGCCTCCAGGTTCCTGCCCTGACTTCCTACCTTGGGCTCCCTGAATTTTGACCCAGGAGATATAAGCTGAATAAACCCTTTCTTCCCCAAGTTGGTATTGGTCAGAGTGTTTTGTCACAGCAATGGAGAAACAAACTAGGACAGCGCATCATATCAGAGGCAGCATAATGAGGCCTTAAAGGGAAAGAGAGGCTTCCCTTTAAAACCTGGAAAGGAACTTCATAAAGACTTATAGCATAAAGGAAAAGAGGGTTATCGGTCATGGACAGCATGGAGTAGGGCAGGGGCCCAGAGGAGAAAGCGCCTTCAGCAAAATGCCCTAAATGGAAGAAATTATCTGACTTTTATTCAGGGGGTGGTGGGAAGTTCCCCAACAGTGAGTTAGTCTGGGATCACCTATGTGACAAGGAGTATAGTGGAGCCAGGAACTGGGTAGGATGGTAAATTAGGGGCCATGAAGGAACACTGTACAGCTTCTTAACCCACTGTTGCAGAGAGCCACAAGGGAGCATGATATGATCTGGTCAGATCTCATAAATTGACCAGTGTCTTAAACGGGCAGGTCCTTGACCTAATGGTTATAGATATAGATCATGGTCTGGAGGGCATCCACTGGAATTTCCAGATTCTTCTGCCCCAGAACAAGGAATTGGACCAGGGACAAATGGATAGTGCTAGCAAAAGAGATAATTTATTAAGAGGAAAAGCATTTCCAAGAATGGAAGTGGGCCAGAGCTGCAGAAAGATTAGCGGCTCAATAGTACTGACAGGTAAGAATTGAGGTTTTTTCTGGGTCATCCATCTAGCATCTGCCTTCCCCTGCATTTGCAGGTTCCTGGCTTTCTCAGGTGTGCTTTGTCACTGGACAAACAGCCCTTGGTTGGGGGTTTCCGGTCTTTCTCTTTCATTAGCTTCTTTTGTATGTTAATCTTGCCATTGTCTCTCTGCTCTCCTCTCCTGCTTCAGTCAGAGGCTCAATGGAACCTGTTCCCAAGGGAATGGTACTTTTATAGATCACTTGTATAGCACATGCTTTTTGTGTGCATACTCTTACATGGCAGCCTTAGTGGGTGGAGGTTTTAGTCTCTTGCCCACTGGTTTCTTTCTTTATAAAAACTATTTTTATTGCTATTTGAGAATTTCATACAATGTATTTTGATTCTATTCAGATCCCCTCCTCCATCTTCGTTCCCCATTTTCCTCCCTCCTCCTCAACTTCATGTTCATGTCCTTTAGTGCTTTTCTTAAAGGCCTATTGAGTCTAATTTGTGCTCTCCAAATTCCTTTGAATGTGGTCCTGTTAGAGTACCAAAAAGCCCCATGAATTTCCCTGGTCAAGACTCTAAAATCCCTAGTCTATCTGTTGGAGGACCCACCTTTCCAGTCTTGGTCAATCACCTGGTGACAGAGCCACCCTAGGAAGGCAGGTTCACCTTCAGTTAGACTAAATAGATGGGCAGAACACCTGGTGTGTTGATGAGGTAGCGAACTTTTCCTGCCTAGAACCCTGCCTTCTAGCGCAGAACGCTGCAGAACTTCCAGACCAGCCACAGTCATGAAGGTCTCTGTAGGGTTTCCCACTCTTCTGAATTCTTCAGAAAAGTGTAATTTCTCCTTTTCTTCTTCATGGCTTTCTTTTTTAAAAATATTTTATTTATTATTTTTATTTTATGTGTATGAGTGTATTGCCCGCATGTGAGTGCGCCCCTGTTGTGCAATGCTGTGGAGGTCCGAAGAGGGCTTCGGATTCCCCTGGAACTGGAGTTAAGGATGGTTTGTAGCCGCCATGTGGGTGCTGGGAATCGAACCCGGGTTAGCCACCATGTGGGTGCTGGGACTCAAACCTGAGTCCTCTGCAAGAGCAGTCAGTGCTCTTAACCGCTGAGCCATCGCTCCAGCCCCATGGCTTTCTTTCTAACATCTTGTATTTTTTTAACTCTTTCTCTAAAGCTTCCTTCTTCCAGCCATATGGCTGTCAGTCAGCCACGTGTCTAACCTCCACGCAGGCCCTAAAACTGCCTGGCTTCACGGCTTTCTTCTTTTCTCCCCACCATTCACCACCTCAAGATAGCTGCCAGGATTAACAGCTCTCCTGCCCTGAGGATTTTTCTTTAAAACTCTAATAAAATTATAAAAGCTTCTGTTTGGGTCCATTCTTAAATTCTTTTATGAATGAGGCTAAAAACCCTCTAGGGGACCCTCTTTCTCCTGCTTTAGTCCCATGCCCTAGAGCATGGTCAACCTACCTGGTTTCATACCCTTAAATAAAGAAAACTGACTTTCCCTGTCCCAGCAGCCATGACTTACCAACAGTTTCTCAGTTAGGGCTGAATCCTCTTGTCTACCACCCCATCAACCTGGGATTTTGCTGACTTGAGCTTGATTAGGTCTTGTGCATGGTATCACAAGCAGCTGCCTTATGTCTGTAATTTCCTTGAAATCATACACCACCTCTGACTCTAACAATCTCCATTTCCTCTTCAACAATGATCCCCGAGCCTTGGGAAGACAGGGTATGATATGAGTGTCCCATTTATAGCTGAGCACTCTGTAGTCTCTTGTTCTCCGTAGGTTGACCGTTTCTTGGTCTCTGTTTCACTTGCCATCTGTTGTAAAACTTCTCCAGTGGGAGCCGAGAGATGCACTAATCTATGGGTATAATCAAAAGTCATCAGGAGTTGGTTTAATACTATGTCCATTTGGCAGAATAATAGTGGTAGATTCTTCCCGATGGCCTGTGATCTGTCCAGTCGTAGGTTCTTGGCCCTCATAAAGTACCAGGTATGAGCTTCGTCTTAAAAAGTCAGTCGTAAGTCCAATCGAAAGCTTGTTGGTTACTCCCACAACATTCATTCTGCTATTGCCGAAGTGTGCCATCGGTTTTCTTAATATGTTAATTTTGACTTTATCCTCCACCTTACTCTACTTGACTAGAAATGAAGAAAAGTTAGAACTTGGGAAAGTGGGCAGGCTTATAAGTGAGGGTCTGTAAGCAACTACAGCAAGGGAGGGGCCACTGGGTTACGTAAGTACAGTACCTTACTACGGCGTGGTTATTCCTCCCATTTCCTTAATACGCCTATATGAATATCAGCTTTTTTGAGGGATGATCACCTGGCCAGGTGATTGATAAGTCCAATTGTAGTGACTGTAAAGGGAGAGGAAAATTCTATAACGTGTAATCTTAAAATGTTTTAGGCAGTTTAGAATACCATATCTCTACCAGAGCAAGAGAAAAAACTCATCTCCTTCTAGTCACACACACACACACACACACACACACACGCACACACACACACACACGCCATGTAAAAAAGCAGATTAAAGAAAATTGAAGTGGATGTCTTCCAGTTCGCCTTGATCCATTCCCGATGAGTGAGGCGTCAGGTTCATATTCTGGTTCTCCTTCAGGCTCTCACAACTGAAGATCTAGTTCACCAAAAAAAGATGAATTCCTTTCCCCAAACATCCTGAAGAGCTTGAGTAGTTTCTCTGAGTTTTCTCTGAGCCAGATGATGACCAGGCAAAACTTCCAACTGAGCCAGAGCTACAGCCCTGCATGCCTCTGACTGCCTCTATGGAGGGCAACCAACCAGCACGAGTCAGTCCAGAACCAGGTGATGCTTCCCTGGAGGTCCCTAGTGATGACACCTGAATGTTCTAGCATTTCTGAAAGAGTTCTTACCCAAAACTCAACAGCACAACCTGGCAAAGCCATTCATACCTTAGAGAGCCAAGTGAGACTGTTCCTGTGAACCAGCAAGTTGTCTTCTGATCAGTTAAAACTTGCAGCAGGCTCTCAGGTGACACATATCAACGACACCCCAAAGACATAACACACTGCCGGAAGACAGCAGTCACTGTAAGCAAGACAGCAGTCTCTAAAGGCAGCCAGCCAAAGACCCTCAATGAAGGATGCTACATGATGACCTTCAGTGGTGATCAGACTTTGTTTAAGGACTATCCAGTTACTTCCAGAAGAGACCAGACATTCTACTGGGGCCGGATAATGTCCCCCAATACTGACCAGATGGGGGTCAGATGATGACTCCCAATACTGAGTAGATTTTCTACTCTGGTCAGATGACAACCTCCAGTAATCAGAATGTCTACAGATCTCAGATGATAACCCCTAGTGGTGACCAGAACTTCTATGGAAGTCAGATGACAACCTCCAGTGGTGACCAGAACATCAGACAGAGGTCAGATGACAACTGGCAATGGTAACTGAACCCCACTGGTAACAAGACTCTTTATGGATGTCAGATGACATGACATCCTTCAGTGATGACCACTCTCCTTGTGGGGGATCAAATGACAACCCTCAGCAGTCACCAGACTGTCTGTGGAAATCAGATGACAATTCCCAGCAGTGACCAGACCGACTATGGGACCCCCCCGCCCCACCCCGCAAAAAAATAGGGAGCCTCAGGACCCAGATCCGTCAGTTCATTTGTACATCCCAGAACTGTGGGAAAGCTTAGACAAAGTCTTCCCACCTCCAAGCCCACCAGTGCAAACACATTAGGGAGAAGCTGTTCCAATGCACGATGTCTTGGTTCCTGTGGAAATTCACCCACTCACATGAGCTCATCTGACACAAGAGAAAGCACAGCGGGGAACGGCCCTATCTGTGGACTAAGTGCAGAAAGAATTTTGCCCAATGGAATCACCTAAAGCAGCATGTGAGAATCCACAAACAGTTTCCACCCAGCCTGTCAGTCCATAAGGACATGAGCACAGTTGATACGTATGTGCCACTAAACATTTTTCCTTCATATCCAGCACTGCGTCAGCACCTACTGGGTGCTTAATACTATTTGTAAATACTAAAGTTATTTTTTCCTTAAGTACACAAGGAAAATATGCACATTTTCATGTGGAAACTGGATGGTGCATGAGTCACCCCCCTCTCAGGAAACTGGCTTTGTTACTGTAACTACGTTCTTCCAGGTCTTGCTCTGTGCATTATAAAAGTGCACTGTGAAAACTCGCCAGTGCCTACATCAAAGTAAAACCAAAGCAGAACCGGGTGGGAGGTGATGGGGAGAGTCATCTCCTGCTTGCAAGTCTGAGATAAGATTTACAGACTCTAGATACCCTTATGCACATATGTCTATGGTAATACAGTTGATACGTATGTGCCACTAAACATTTTTCCTTCATATCCAGCACTTTGTCAGCACCTACTGGGTGCTTAATACTATTTGTAAATACTAAAGTTATTTTTTCCTTAAGTACACAAGGAAAATATGCACATTTTCATGTGGAAACTGGATGGTGCATGAGTCACCCCCCTCTCAGGAAACTGGCTTTGTTACTGTAACGTACGTTCTTCCAGGTCTTGCTCTGTGCATTATAAAAGTGCACTGTGAAAACTCGCCAGTGCCTACATCAAAGTAAAACCAAAGCAGAACCGGGTGGGAGGTGATGGGGAGAGTCAGGAGGAGGAGGAGGAGGAGGAGGAGGAGGAGGAAATTAATGAAAAGAATTTGAATATATAAAATAGAGATCTTTCACCAGGAAGAAACGACTTTCCCTTAATGAGCCGCAGCAAAGCCCTGCTACCTCCGCCTCCCTCCTTTCCACTTACTATTTGAATCTTAAGGAAGGACAATTGTGATACTTCTTCCTCTTTTCACAAGGTAAATTCTAAGGAGGAACAGTTTCAATGCCCTCCGTCTTTTTATTTATTATTTTTATTCTATGTGTATGAGCATATTGCCTGCATGCGTGTAAATTCACCCGTGTCATGCAGTGCTTGAGGAGGTCAGAAGAGGGCACTGAATCCCCTGGAACTGGAGTTGCAGATGATTGTTAGCTGCCCTGTGGGCTCTGAGACTCGAACCTGGGTCGTCTACAAGAGCAGTCAGTGCTCTTAACCACTGAGCCATCTCTCCAGCCCTGCCCTCCCTCTTTTTATTGGGTATTTTAATTCTAGGAGGGGAAATTGTGATGTTTCCCTATGTTAAAATTGGTACGTTATCAGGGAAATGGGAGGTGAGGCCCAGAGCTGATCATGGGAGGAATGGTCCATCTTTCAATGGCCTCATTAGACTGCTAATGCCTGATAGCTACCTAACATTAGGTGTTGGGATTTTGTCCTTTAGGAATGAAATATTTAAATGTTTGGATGTTTACAGGATGTGCAAAATTTAGAAGACAAAGCATTACTTCCTATAGCCCTAAATAATAAAATTCTTACTTCCAAAGAACTCTGAGAGTTAAATCACTAAATTGACATCTTGTTTGAGATTTTTGAGATGGCCTGAGAATCCTTGACTGTTTATTTTCACATCAGGGTTTGGGTCTCCAAAAGGAAGAATGGCTGAACTTCCCTCACAGCTAATGACCTAGTCTTTCTGCACTGGGTTTTACTCCCCAGCGTTGATCTGACTCAGAAGCATGTCTGTTGAACACGGCATCATCAGGAACTATTTTGACAGCTGCTGTAAGTAGAAACATAGACTTAAGAGGTTTCCATTTAGAATGCGGTGGTCCAGAATTTTGGTCTGATGTTAATCAGATACAGTCTAATAGGCAGTCAGGGATGCACCATGTTCAAGAGAAGAGCCCTCAAGGAAAAAGAATTAAACAAAACATCAATATTCTCATGACTCATGGAGACTTAAGGCTGAAATGCACATGTACAAAATTTCTTTTAGGTCTGAATTAAAACAGTAAAATGAAAGCCACATTCCTTCCTTTGATAGTACCTGGTTGTTTTTTTTTTTTTTTTTTTTTTTTTTTTTTTTTACCCTTTAAACCACACACAGTGCTATCCCTGATGCAGATACATGGCTGTTCGCAAGTCTCCCTGTTACCAGGAAAACTGAGGTTCCCTTTGGGGGTTCTTAGTCTCATTAATGAAAGGATTTCAAAATAGACTTGGAAGGAAACTACAGGATAATTTTATTAGGTTTGTTAGAAACAGGTCTGGGGTTTCAGGAAAATGAATACACAACCCAAAGCATGCTGGCAAGCAAATTTACTTCTGCAGAAGGGTACCATGCCTTAACTGTGATTCTGGAGGGAGGCAGGCAGGCACACCTGGTAGGTGTCCCACTGACTTTTTATCCCTAATGTAAAGGGGTTCCTGTTCCTGACTCTGTGTGGTCAGAGTTCTGCCTCACATTCTAAAAGAAACTTAAAAGCAGTGAAATTGATAAGCAAGGTGGAATTTTAAAAAATTATTTATTTTTATTTTATGTGTATGAGTGTATTGCCTGCTGGTAGGTAGATGCACGCATGTCACGTCCAGGAGGACGGAAGAGGGCGTCGTATCCCCTGGAGCTGGAGTTAGACATGGTAGCTGCCACGTGGGTGCTGGGAGTCGAACCTGGGTTCACTGGAAGAGTAGCCATTGCTTTTAACTGCTGAGCCATCTCTCCAGCCCCGCAAGGTGGAATTTTTGAGAACAAGGTCCAACCTTGAGTGCATACTTTGATTTTATGCAAATATTGTCATGACCCTGTCCAAACGTCACAGTCCCTAGAGTTGATGGTCCCCAGCTGGGAAGGGTAAACTGGACACAAGGATGATGCAGGTAACAGGTGACTCCGTTCTACGTTTTATGTCTTAAACTCCCTTTGGAAGAAAGCAGCCCATTTCATTTACATTTCTCACTGAGTTTAAGAGAAAAGCAGAACGGGCAAGCTGAAAAATCTCAGCGGCTGCGAGGAGGGAAGATGGAGGAAAAGTCACACGTTTTAATATAGTGGAGGTCGGGGGGAAACTGAGGAAGCTCAGCATGTTAAGGAAAAAGGATGCTTTGGAGGGGACCGTTGATCAAAGCGCAGAGGGCCCCATGTCCTTAGGAGGGGACTGTTGATCAAAGCGCAGAGGGCCCCATGTCCAGGTGATTAAGTCCCAGGGTAAAGGATTGTGCCGGGGAAACATAATTCAAAACGGAGACAACTTGTTTTGAAAGGAAAAGCACTCTCAAGAATACAAGTGGGCTCGGAGGCTATGTCAAGAGCTCCCACACGGTGTATGGCCCTTTACACACCCTGTTCTCTCCTGTTTGTGTTTTGATGGTTTATTTCTGTGCATGATCTGTTTGCTAGAAGAAACCTTTGTAAGGAAGGGATTCAGGTGTTCCTCTGCAAACTGGCTTCTTTCTTATTTTACTCCTGGTGTTTTCTTCTCCAGTGCTGACTCCCCTGTCACACCACCTCACAGAGGAGCACGCCTTACTGTGGACAGGCCTGGCTCTCATGCTTAGCATTGATGGTCCATCGTCGGACTACATGGTAAGCTTGCTGGCAGCTTGGTCTTGTGTTTCCTAACAATATTATAGAAACATTCAGGGTGGTAACACAAGAGTAACTCAAATAGCAAATTAAATTTAGATATGCCATCTGCTATCTTCATTTCATGAATTCCAACCCACAGCACGGAGCATAAATGTGTAAGTCATTGTGTTTAATTGCTGGCTAACTACCAACATTGGACAAATGGCTACTCATGCTGTTGTTTTCTTTGGAGGAGTGAAAGTTCAACAAAAGCATTTTTTAACTGTTGTAAGGATTTTGTTTTAATAAAAATAAATCCCCACAGATGAAAAACCTTGTTACTCTGAGCACAACATCTCAGTAGGGTTGAGGATCTCATACACAAGGAGTAATTCTTTAATGTGAGTTGTAAGCAGAGCTGTAAAAAGCCATACTGGATTTCTGTGATTTTATAGTCTTCTGAAAAGATCATAAAAATCCCTTCTCTTTGGGCTCCTAATGGCTAAGCCTCTTATAACATTTCCATTTCCACGGGTGATCTTGATTTTTTTCTGATGGTGGCTCTTGACATGTCATTAATTTCATAGTGGTTTCTTTAAGAAATTGTTTTTTCCCATGTTTCAGGAGCATATTGTTAGAGTAGCAATTGTCCCATAAGATTAACTGGTCAAAAAAAAAAAAAAAAATTTTGATGGTTGGAACCTTAATTTTTCAGTTTTGCCGGATCACCTGGTCACAGGACCACCCTTCAGAAGGCTGATTCATCTGCGGTCTTGCTAAAGAGATGGGCAGAATACCTACTGCATGACGAGGTGGTGAACTCTTCCTGCCCAGAATCCCGGCCTCTCAGCGCTGTGGTTACTAACCTGAGGTCTCTTTATCTCCTGCCCACGTTTCTGGCTTCTTCAGAATAGCATAACCTCTCCTTTTCTTCTTCACATTCCTTTCCTAACCATGCTCCCCAAACACTTTGGGCTGCACCCACATCTTGGATTTCTTCACTTTTTCTCTGAAGCTTCTTTCTCCAGCCATGTGGCTGCTAGTCTGACAGCTTTTTTACCCCCTTCTACCCTTCGTCTTTCTCCTCAAGGCATGCTTGAGGATAGATTTACATGCTGAGATTTACAGCCTGTCTGCTCTGAGGATTTTTCCTTCTGTTCTAATAAAATTGTCCTAAAGCTTATGTTTGAGTCCAGTCTTCAATTCTTTTGTGAATGAGACTGAGGACCCTCCTTCGGAGACCTATTTCCTTCTTCTCTGGGCAATTTTTGTGTCCAGTATTATTAACAGAAATGGGAAGGAACCTCCCTCATGCTGAGGATTGTTAAAACTAGCTTAAAACCTGACCAAAATAAAAAAAAAAAATTCTGGCCTGGTTGGAACCTTAACTTTCCAGTTTTGCCAGAACTCCTAGGAAGGCACCTTCACCTTAAGCCATGCTAAAGCGGTAGCCAGAATACCTAGTGCTTTGATGAAACGGTGAACTTTTCCTGTCCTGAATCTCCCCCTCTTAGTGAAGTTCTTATGGACCAGGGTACAGACATGAGGTGTCCCCAAGTCCTTCCCTCTTTTCTGAGTTCTTCAATAAAGCGCAGCCTCTCCTTTTCTTCTTCATCTCTCTTTTCTAACCATGATTTCCCTAATGCTTTGGTCTGCCCCAACTCTTGTATTTCTGACTTTCCCCTGCATCTCCCTTCTCCCGGCCATGTGGCTGGTAGTCTGCCATGATCTGACCTTCCTGATGGTTCTAGACCAGCATGGCTTCATGGTTTGTGTCCTTCTCCTTCCATTCTCTCCTCAACATAGCTGCTGAGATTTATGCCTTACTTGCCCTGAGGATTTTTTTTCTCTTAAATTGTAGTAAAATTGTCCTAAATCTTCTCCTTGAGTCCATTCTTAAATTCTGTTATGAATGAGACTGTCTGGGGTGGGAAGGCTTGTTTCTCCCTTATATCAGTAGTTCCCTTAACTTATTCTTTGAAAAACTTTATACATCTATATAGTGTAAATAGTGGGGTGTTTTTTGGTTTTGTTTGTTTGTTTGTTTGTTTTAGTTTTGGGGTTTTTTTTTTTGGTCTTATTGAGACAGGGTCTCCCTGTAGTTCCAGCTGGCCTGGTCAAAGACCAGGCTGGCCTTGATCTCACAGAGATCCCTTTGCCTCTGCCTATCGAATTCTGGGACTAAAGGCATGTGCCACCATGATCATCTTGACACAGTGGAAATTGGGGTCCCCTCTTGGGGTCTTTGTTTCACTAATAAAATAATTTAAGAACGGACTCAAATCAAAGCTTATGGGCAATTTCATTACAATTTAAAAGAAAAATGCTTGGGCCAGCAAGCTGTAAATCTCAGCAGCTGTCTGGAGGAGAGAATGAAAGAGACCCGTGCCATTTTAAGCCAACATGGCAGTCAGACACATTCACACTTGCAGCTACATGGTGATGAGGGGAGCTTTAGAGAAAGAGTAAGTTAGGGTAAGCTTGTTTAGAAAAGAGACAGAGTAAAGAAAAGGAAAAATTACGTTTTTCTGAAGAATTCAAGAGAACAGACTTTCTAGGCTGTACATCCAGGGAAGGGAATTCTGTACATGATCTCATTAAAGCACTAATTATTCTGCCTGTCTCTTTAGCATGGCTTAAGGTGAACTGCCTTCTTGGGGGGTGGTCCCTTGAGCAGGTGATTGACCCAGCCTAACTGGAATTTTAGGTCTCTACTTGGGCCATAGATTTTATTCTCTTGATCTGAAGTTTTCTCTTAATAGGTCTTTATTCTGACCACAATAATCTCCAGCCCACCCTTTCTTACAACTCTCCCTGGACTCCCTAGCACACTCCATTCCAGTTTCATAGCCCACTGGAACGGTTACCTTTACTGGCCAACTTGATGTGGTCTAGAATCACCAAGGAAGAGCGTCTCAATGATGGGTTGTCTATATTAGCTGTCCTGTTGGCATGTCTGTGTGGGACTATCTTAGTAAATTGTTATGGGAGATTCAGCCCATTGTGGTTTGCACCATTCTCTAGGCAGGGGGGTCCTGAATTGTATATGTGGAGAAACTGAGCAAGCAACCAAGTCTGCATGCAGTTGTCTCTCTCTGCTCTTCTATGGACTATGGATGTGATGGGGCCGGCTGCTTTAGGCTCCTGTTGTTATGGCTTCCCCACAGTGATGGACTGTAACCTGGAACTGTAGTCGAAGTAAATCCTTTTTCCACTAAGTTGCTTTATGTCGGAGTCTTTTATCATAGTAACAGAAATGAAACTAGAATACCCCTAAATGCAATTAGTGCTGGCTGTATGTGCACTAAGTATGGGGCTATCCACTGGACAGCCAAGTGATCATATACAGAAAGAAAAAGTGGTTTCTCCTTCCCTAAGTGGCCATCGATGGTCAGCAGTTCCCCTGCCAGGTTGGGGCCTTGGGAACCCTCTTCCATGTTGGAATTTTGAGCTTATGCGGGTCTTATGCACAAAACCACAGCTGTTTTAATTTCATGAGTGCAATAGCTATGACATGTCCAGAAGACAGCGTTTCCCAGTACTCCTCCCGGTCCTCCAGCTCTTACATTCTCTCTGCCCCCTCTACCATGATATTTATTCTCTGAAACTTGGGGAGAGGTTGATACAGATATCCTTTTAGAGCTGAGCATTCAGTCACTTATTCTCAGCACCTGATCAGTTAGGAGTCTGCATTGATGGTTGCGCAATGCAAAATGACAGTTTTTTGACCAAAGTTGAGAGCAGCACAAGGATATGGATCTAGGCATAAACATTTAGAAACAGTTTGACAGCATGACCATCTAACAAAACAACACTACAGGGTACGCACCTAGAGCCTAAGACATCTGCAGCCATGAAGTTTTGACCAGGTTTACAGTACCACTCATGAATTTACCCCTGTAGAACAGGCCTCAAATCCAATCAGAAGGAGGCCTGTTATACCCATAACCTTCATACCACTATTGTACCAGTGTGCATATTTTGCCTGGATGATCAATATTGTAGCATGCAAGTGCCAGCACTGAGTAAGGTTTTTGATGTGCTTTCTCCTTCAGTAGCCTGGACAACACCTTCAGCTCTATGAAAGCTAGTTAGCAGGGTGGAAGTTTCCCAGTCAGTCAAGGTTGATTTCTTTATGTCCTGCAACCAGACTGTCTAGTGCCTTCAGCAATAGGGCCTTTATTACCTAGTTAAGATGGGTGACCAAGAGCAATGGGAGTAGCCTGTGTTGTAGGGGGCTTCTGGGACCTCCCTGACCAATAACTCATAGGGAGGCAGCCCTTGCTCAGCACTGAGATGTTAGTTAAATAATTCATGTCTTCTGGGAGAAGCATTGCCCACCCATACAAGGTCTCTCCTTTCAAACTCCTTATTAAAAAATTATATTTAATAATTAGTTTACAAACTAGTAAATTTCCATAAGGTTTTTTGTACATTCTTAGTTTTGGTTAACTCATCCCTTATCCCTTTCTTTTCTTCATCATCTGTTACAGAAAAATCAGAGACCAACAGCTGAAGTCAGGTGAGGAGAGGAAATTTAACTTGGTGCTAGCGGGACTGACCCCAGGAATCAAAGGAGTCAGACCCCTTGTTCAAGTTTTGGGGGACTTTTATACTCATGTGGAGAAATGCAAACAAAAGGCAAAACAGCACATGGGTGACAATTAAGTACAAGGGACATGTGATAGTTAAGCCAGGTCACATAGGGCCACAAAGGTTACAGGAATGTGAAAGCCTCAAAACAAAGACTACCATCCCTGGCAACTACAGGGGGCAGGATGAGAGTTTCCCTGTTGTAAAGTTCTTAATTACCATCGCATTGCAAAAGCTTTCCACCTCCACAATACATCCATCCCCCATTCCCAACCTTATCCTTATTTAAACTTTAACATTCTGTAATAATAAGTAATACTTAAATACACACACACACATAATATGTTATAATAACATGCTATTTTTGATAGGTATACGTTACGGGATGAATAAGTCAAACCATTCAACATATATATTATTTCGTGCAGCAGTTTTTTTTTGTGGTGATGTGGAAGGAGAGCAGGGACTGGAGAAAGCTATGCCGAAACTAAACAGCATATGAAAGAAGACGGTTGGTAGGAGAAGACTGGAAACCCTTCCCTACTTGGCTACATACAACAAACAGCATGTCTGGGAAAAGTCCTGGCCATACAAACATCAGAGAGGCAGGTGCTAAGTAAGACCTGTAAAGGGACCTATAAAGGCCCAACACTTTTGGAGCAGATGCCTTTTCCCTGCCCCTGAGCCAACTCCCATTCTCAGGCAAGCTTTTCTCTCCCTTCATCACCTATCTCTGTTTCTCTTTCTAACCACGTGTCCCTGGTGCAATTCTTTGTCCTGGCACACAAGAGCCTGAGAAACTTCTGTGGATGTTCTCCAAACACAGATCTGTGCTTATATTATAACAATGAGAACACTTAAAATGCACTCTTCTAACAATATTCAAGTATATAATAGATTGATATGAGCTTTTTTATTTACTGTCATTGTGATTTACAGTATAGCTCTCAAACTTATTTTTCCTGTGATGGCAATAAAAATTTATGGTTGCTAAGAACCTTAAACTGTGGAAGGCCCTGAGATGAGATAAGAGAAGAATGAGGAAAGTAAATAGGAATCTGCCCTTGCCCCCTGCAGTTTATAACCATGTACCCCATTGAAATCTTTGTTGCCAAACTGCTACATTCTGTGATCCTTTGTAACCATGCTTATATGTGACTGTTGCTTAATTACCACATATATGCTTCTGGAACCCCCCACCCCCCATTTGCTTGCTTAACTTCCGCATATGAGTTGACTATAAATTTTCCTACAAACTTGAGCTGGGGCTGGCGCCTTTGCAGAGTGAGCCAAGTGTCAGCCCACCAGTCAGTGTGAATAAAAAGCCCTCTCCTTCACCTGACTTAGCGGCTGGTCTCTTAACTCTCAGAAGTTTCTGTAACATTCCTAATTGAAGTGCTGTGTCCTTTGAGAAACATTTTCCATATCAAATAAGGATAAACAGAATTTGACATTTTCTTAGTTTACTTTTAAGATCTTTATTTTATAACAGCCATTTTTTTTGAGGGACAATTGATATATTTCCATTGAAGAAGTTAATGTAAAATGTGAGTCTACAGACATGGAAATTTATTTTGGTGCTGTCATCTGGAGGCTGTTCTGCCTTTAACATCCAATCTACTTCTTCCGTAGCATTTTATCAGACACTGTGCTGCTTGGATTAGCAGAGCTACTTTTCAAGGACTCCTGTAGAGTTTTAGCTAACACTAAAATATGAATTTTCTATTTTTAAGGCTAATAAAAGTCTTATTGGTATGTGAAACCAGCAGATGGAACAGAGGACTATTTTGGCAGTGGACAGTTGAATTCAATCCCAAGTTGTTTGCATAAATACGGCTCTCACTAAAGTCAATAAAAGGCAACTTTTCCATGCAATTAAGTTCAGAGTATAACATGTTGGGAAGACTAGCTCATTTAAGTCCAGTGGGCATAAACATAGCAGTTTGTAAAAGTTTTGTTTCATGGGGGATGGAGAGATGGCTCAGTGGTTAAGAGCACTGGCTGTTTATCCAGAGGGTCCGGGCCCAAATCCCAGAACCCATATGGTGGCTAACAATCATCTGTAACTCCAGTTCCAGGGGATCCAACTCCTTCTTCTGGCCTCCTCGGGTATAGCATGACATGAGTGCACTCACATACCTACAGGCAATGCACTCCCATACCTACAGGCAATGCACTCCCATACCTACAGGCAATGCACTCCCATACCTACAGGCAATGCACTCACATACCTACAGGCAATGCACTCCCACACATACAATAAAAATAACAAAACACTTAAACACAAAAGTTTTGTTTGATGAAAAATTTTAACTGACGTGACAGGCTTCTCAAGGGAAATACAAGATAAAGTCACAAAGTGCAGGCAGCGACAGAACTTCAGAGGCAGACCGAAGGACATAGCTCAAGTATTTGTGCTCAGGGTCTTTGATGCAGATGCTAATAAAAAAAATACCTTCTGTCTTTTCCACTATCTCATTAAAAAATAATTTGTTTGCTCACATTTCTTCCTAGTACTTTGTCTAACAAATAACTGCAAACAAAAATTGTTCCCCCAAATTATTACTACGGTGTGGAAACATCAAAAAGGGTACCAGGGAGATCTAAAATGTACGGTCTACTCCAGCTGTGCAGGGTCAAATTCATGACTGAGGTCTACTGAGGAAACTGAGGAACTATATATATCATCTCTGGCTATAGTGAAGGGACTCTATTTAATGCTAATAAAGCTTTAAAGAGCATGAGAAATGACTCACAGACAGCTTCACTAATGGAATTTATGGTCAAATGTTGCTAGGAATTCGTTCTTTCCTAGACTTGTGAAATGAGTTACTAAGTCTTAAATGCATATTAGCAACTCCCTGCATTTGGAGGATACAAACATAAAACAAGGCAGTGTTTGGACCTATATTACTGTGTCTTACGCTAGTGACTCTGACAGTGGTTTGAATGTCTACATGGCAGATTTGTAGAACAGGTTCGTATTCTGATTCTCTTTATTGTTGAAAATTTGAAATCAAGAACTATGACCTATACACAAAAAATATGTGATTGAATTTGGAATGAGATTATAATAATGGAATTACTAACATTTTGTTAGGCTTTTTCGGGGGTTTCTCAAGCTTATCGCTGATGATGTTTTTGGCTAGATAATTCTTTGTGTACAGCTGGCCTGTGCACTGAGGATGGTAAGTAGCACCTTGGCCTTTGTTAATAAGATAAAGTCTGAGTAGCCCTCCCCATCTGTACCTTCCCATCTCAAGTTATGATATCCATTAATATCTTTAGACATCACAAATATATTCCCAAGACTAAATGAGCCCTATCGAGAGCGACTGGTTGGTTCACTGACATAGTCATCATGCTTCTAAACTAAGCTACGGCTTCCATAAACACATAGAAGCAAATCAAGAAAACGGTAATGTAGAGTGAACATAGACACTGTCCATGGATTTTTGCATGGCTCCAGCACCATCCCTAAGAGCCTACTGAAGCATTAAAGCACACAGCACTAACGTATACAGCACTGGAGATGATGAGCCACCTGAACACCAGCATGCATGACGATGATGCACACTGTACCAGAATCTTCTCCGGAACTCTGAAGAGCTGAGAGGTCGGCGGCCTTGGAAGTGGGGATGGTTTAGTGAAGTGAAGTGGAAGACCTGCACCCAGAGCCGTAAGAGGTCCTGAAGCAGAGCCAGAGTCTGAGAGTCCTGGCTGAGAGGAGCAGCTGGAGAGCAGCAGCAGGCTCTGGCCTCGTGAGAGGGCAGACGGTACTGTTTCCCTAAGTAGAGTTAATTTATTTTTATAAGTTCTTTGGCATTTGTTCCTCTGAACATCTGTAAGTGCTGCCAGTCTCTAGGGATAACAGAATTCTCTGAACGACCAGCTGGGCTTCAAGGCTGGGACCACAGTTAATGGGGCTGAATGCTTTGTTACCTCATCTCCCCTGGGCCTAGGCAGGGAAAATTAGAAACTATGTTCGTATCTGTTTCCTTCCTGTTTTAATTATGATTCTGTTGTCCTGAAGTGTAGCAGAAAAAGGAACCTGCGACTTACTAGCTCTTCTCTCTCTCTGGAATCCAGTGAAGTGTGTTTGTGTGTTTGTTTGTTTGTTGTTTGTTTTACTAGTCTTAACATTTTCCCATAGATCTTAGCACCAATTCTGTACTGTGGTCTGCTTAACACTATTAGCAAAAACTTCCATGCAGGCAATAGTCTTATTTGTTTTTTCTTTTAATATATACATATATGAATAAAATCTTACAGAAAATTGAATTCTAAAGAGTCAGTGTAATTTTGTTAATTTCTGAGTTAGAGAATTCTCTGAATTTTTTCCCTTCCTCCATTCCTTCTTCCCTCTTACCTTCCCCTTCATTCTTCCCGACCACCTCAGTCCTCCCTCCCTCCCTCCC
>NW_008350949.1:905802-916125 GCF_000622305.1 Nannospalax galili
CCTCCCTCCTTTCTTTTTTAGGTACGGTATCTTGTAGCCCAAGTTGGCAATGAGCTTGTTATGTAGCCAAAGAAGACCTTGAAATTGTGATCCTCCTGCCTTCCACCTCCCATGTGCCACTATGCCCAGTTTATGCAAGCTTGGGGATTAACCCAGGATTTTGTGCACGAGAGGCAATCACTTCACCAACTAAGGTACGTTCTCCAGGCTTCAGAATTCTCTAGAATGTGGATTTGTTCCTTGAGTGATTTAAAAGGCAGCACCTTTCAGCCTAAAGCGAATGCATCTCTTTCATTTGATCTTTTTGAGGCAGGATCTCCCATCTGGTCTGGAACTTGCTGGCCTTGAAGAGGCTGGCCTTGAACTCACAGAGATCCGCCTGCCTCTGCCACCCGAGTGCTGGAATTAAAGGCGTATGCCACCATGCCCAGCCCAATGCATGTTTCTGAAAAAAAGAGATTTTATTTCAGTTAAGGTTTGAATGTGGAGGCCAAGGTAAGATTCAGAGGAAAGCAGTTAAGGACGATTGTTGTGTGGGTTTAGATTATGTGACCTTAAAATGCAAGGTGCTGTTGAAATAAGGGGCAGTTAAACAAGCAGATACAGGACCGGAGAGACGGCTCAGCGGTTCAGAGCACTGGCTGCTCTCGCAGAGGACCCAGGTTCAGTTCCCAGCACCCACATGGAAGCTAACAACCGTCTGTAACTCCAATTCCAGGGGAATCAGTTTCCCTCTTCTGATCTCTGTGGGCATTGTATAACATGGGTTCACATGCATATATGCAGACAATACACTCATACACATAAAATTAAAAAATAAATTAAAAAAAACCCAAGCAGATACAGAAGAGCTCTAAGACTCCCATTTGCCTGAAAACAGAAGTAGACTTACAAAGACAAAAAATATGTCACCCATTCTACCAAACAGAACAAAGTTTCACCCCTGAAGACTACTTTGAACTCTTATCGGCCTGGCATCAGAAGAAGTTCACTTCTAATTAAACAGAATTCCTGGATTGTTACTTCTAGAACCTTCAAGACCTTTGTCTTACCGTTTCTTTAAAAATTTACTATTGTTTCTTGAAGATGTTATATGAGCGAAAACTGGAAGTCAGGGTTGGGATGTAGCTCAGTGACAGAGTGTTTACCAGCCACCACCAGGCTCTGGATTCAGTCTCTAGCATCACTGACAGCAAACAACTAAAATCATCCTTTAGGTGTCATTTCCTGGGTATCTCCTATGTTTATATGGAATATACAAGTTAGTAAACATGTACTTTTACCCAGTACCTGTTTATCTGTATGTTCCAGTATGTCCAAACTAAGAATCCACGGGATTATTGCTTTCTACAGTTTGGGTGATCAGGAAGTAGGCTTTTCTGAGACACTTCACTGTCCCCAGATTCTGCAGATGTAATCCCTGGAACACTGACAGTACTTAGCAAAGGTTAGAAATTTTACCAAAGGCAGGTCTTATAGATCTTGGTATGCAGTGCTCTGTAGTGCACAGTTGTAAAAGGAATGTAAAGATTTCTCTCTGGCCATTCTTTTCTGAATTCAGATTATCAGGAGAAAAACATTGGTGAGAATTAGTTTGAACTAAGACTCTTGCTTTGGTGTCCCTGTTTGTTATTGACATTTCCTTTCACGACTAGCTAAAGTTTTCCTGTTTGTCTTGTTTCTGTCCTGAAAACTTGGCTTTGTGATGGTGAATATCCTCTCTCTAGTCCCTACGTGCTGGGAATGGCAAATGTTGTGTCAAGCAGATGAATGTAACGGGCTGGAAACCTGAGACAGGATGCTCTCTTCCTCCCTGTCACCTTATTCTGTCTTAATAAGAGGTCCCACATCCTAAGGGAATTTTGTCACGTCAGCATTTACTGCTTCTGGTTGGTGCTGGGGAAAATCTCATTCTGACAGTGAAAGCCCTGTAAGGCAGGAGAAGTGCCATATTTTGTGGAGATCAGGGAAACAATCTACATAAACACTAGAAACATAAACACACAGAACCTAACTTGGCTATTGGTAAGATTTCAAGCAGACTGGTAGACACCAAAAACTTGGTTTTAAAATAACTACTTAAATTAAATTGGACACGATAAGAACCTTGAAAAATTCATATTTTTAAAGAGGAGAGCATGGGTAGGCAAGCAGTAGCCTTTGTATTTTATATCATAATGCCATGCTACAAGATAAAATTTACCTCAACAATGTACGGTACTAGTTATTATCCTAAGCTATTTAAAAATTTATTTAATTCTTATGTTTTAAAAAGTAAATTATTAGATCTATCCTTAGCCCCATTCCCTCTCTTCCAGTTACTACTACTCCCTCCCCTACTATTTCCTCCCAAAATTTTGTTCTTTTAAAAAAAATATTTTATTTATTAATTTTATTTTATGTGTATAGGTGTATTGCCTGCATGTATGTAAGTGCACCCATGCTGTACAATGCCCGTGGACGTCAGAAGAGGGCATCAGGTCCCATGGAACTGGAGTCATGGACAGCTGGAACCAAACCCAGGTCCTCTGCAAGAGCAGCCAGTGCTCTTTGCTGAGCCCTCTCTCTAGCCCCATGCTCTTTCCCTTTCAATCCACTGAGTCCACTTAGTGCTGCCAGCATGGGCATTAGTGCAGGATCATCTACAGGGTTACCGTAGCCTCTCAGGGACTACATCTCTGAAGAAAACTGACTATTTCTCCCCTAATGGTCATCAACTGCCAAGAGCTCCTCAGCTAGGGGTGGCCCTTCACAACGACCTCCCTTATCCATGCTTAGAGTTTGCCTGGCTTGATCTTATGAAGGCCTTGTTCATGCAATCACAGCCACTGTGATTTCATGTGTCCAACAGGTCTCTTGTGTCCAGAAAATATTATTCCAGTGCAGTCATCCACTCCCTCTGGCTCTTACAAGCTTTCTGCCTCCTCTTCCGTGACGATCCCTGAGCCTTGGGGAAAAGGGCTTTGATACAGATGTCCCATTTAGGGCTGAGGACTCACTAATGCTCTGCACATTGAGTGGTTGATTACTTTTGGTGAGATGGGCCTTTTCACAATTTTAATCCTACCAATCCATGGGTGGTCTTTCTATTTTCTGGTATCTTCTTCAGTTTCGTTCTTCAGTATCTTAAAGATTTCATTGTACAAGTCCTTCACTTCCTAGATTAGATTTGTTCTAGGATATATTTTTGAGGCTAACAGAGTCACAAGGTAAGCTGAGTCAGATTCTAAAAGTTATTGTTCATTCACTGGGATTGTATCTTTTCTGATTTTCATTATGAATAAGAAAGTTACCTTAAAGATCTTTGAAAAACACAAATATTATTTTACACATATCATAGCCTTAATAAAATCTTACATTTAACCTTTGTGTATTAAAAATATTCCTGGGGTTGGAGAGATGGCTCAGCGGTTAAGAGCACTGGCTGCTCTTACAGGTTCGATTCCCAGCACCCACATGGAGGCTACAAACTGTTAACTCCAGTTCCAGGGGACTCCAAAGCCTTCTTCTGACCTCCGTGGCATTGCCTGACACTGGTGCACTCATATTCATGCAGCCAGTACACTCGTACATGTAAAATAAAAATAATAAAATAAAAAAAATTTTTAAATTCCAAAAAGCCAAGCATGGTGGCACACAACTTTAATCCCAGCACTCGGGAGGCAGAGGCAGGTGGAGCTCTGTAAGATCAAGGCTAACATGGTCTATACAGTGAGTTCAAGGCCAGCTGGGGCTACATGGAAACCTTGCCTTAAAAAACAAATAAAAAATAATATTCCTAAAAAGAAATCCATGGCAATTAAATAATAAAATGATTTTAAATGTACGTTACTTAAGAAGCATTTTGGTTAACAGAAAGCATTTTTTATGTCCTATCACTTTCTGTTGCCAATGACTAAGAAAAAAATGAAATAGGATTTTTTTCCAGAATCTAGTTTAGAAGAAAATCATTACCAAAATCTTCATATCCAACAATAAAATTTGTAAGTTAATGAAACTTTTATCTTATAATTCCATGAATGCTTTTTAAGATAAAAATAACATTTTAAGGTTTAGTGAAACATAATGTATTTTATTCCATTTTATTTTTTAAAATTTATTACTAATTGTGTGTGTGATGTATAAGTGTGGGTACATGCATGCCACAATGTATGTATAGAGGCCACAGCACAGCTTTGTAGAGTCAGTTCTCTCTGTCCACCTTTATATGGGGCCTGGGGATTAAATTCAGATTCTCAGGCTTTTGTGGTAAGTGATTTTATCTGCACAGCCATCATACCAACCCTGTATTTTACTATTTTAATAGATAAGAAGTTATGAGTACCTTAGCTTATAAGGCAATATGTATTTATCAGTACACACACACACACACACACACACACACACACACACACGCATGCACACATTTTAAAAGCAGGTGCGCCAAGACAAAAAATAAAAAATAATGTCACAATGCAATAAAAATTAATTAAAAATATTAAAATGGCCACAAGTTTTGTTACTCAATTATTTGGGGAGAATTCTAGGGCAGACTGAGTTTTGTTCCATGCTGTCTTAACATTTAATGACATACAATTACATGATAGACACGAACTCACATGGCATAATCAATTACATTGTCAAGTTTAAGAGTTTTAATTTTTGCCTATCTTTGGATGGAGTAAGTTTAACACTTGGGGGATTGTAAGGCCACCTTTTGTTTTGTCTCTCAGCCTATTTTGCTGTGTGCTCTCAGTCCTGTAAAGCGGTCATGTAGGCGGTTAGTCACTTAGTTTAGGTCTTGATTGTTGAACACCAAGAAGGCAGTATCTGACAGTTGAGTCTGTGGAGTTTCAGGTTCCTATGTTATTGAATGTTTTGAGGCTAACATACCTTTTTTGGTTAGCAAGTGTGTTGGATATCTTTGGTTGTCAACTTGACACACCTGGGTAGAGGGAGTCTCAATTGGGGACTGGCCTGTGGCCAAGTCTGTGGGACAATTTCTTGATTGTTGAGTGATGAGGGAGGGCCCAGTCTACTGTGAGTGGTGCTACCCTGGACAGGTCATTCTGTATTGTATAAGAAAGCAGGCTGAGAATGGACCAGGGGAGCAAGCCAGTAAGCAGCGTTCCTCCATGGCCTGTGCTCCAGCTCCTGCCTCCAGGTTCCTGCCCTGAGTTCCTACCTTGGGCTCCCTGATGAATTGTAACCCAGGAGATGTAAGCCAAATAAACCCTTTCTTCCCCAAGTTGACATTGATCAGAGTGTTTTGTCACAACAATGGAGAAACAAACTAGGACAGTAAGTGTGAGGAATAGTCTTTGGCCATTAAAAATAAAAGGAAACAGTAGGCCAGGCATTAAGGAGAGTTTTACCCATTTGGGAAAATAACAGGAATACAAGAGCCTGTTGACAAGGAGCCATAGAATTTTGGTTTCTGGAAGTCCCAGAAGACAAGAGAAAATGAAGGTAGGAGACTGGGTTACTTACTCTTCTGTTGCTGTAATAAAGTACCAAAAGCAACTTATGGAAAAAACAGGCTTATTTTGAATTATAGTGCCAGATGGGTAGAGTCCATCATGGCAGGGAAGGCATGGCATAGTGGCAGGAGCAGAAAGCTGAAAGATTGCTTTAACCACAGAGAGAGAGAGAGAGAGAGAGAGAGAGAGAGAGAGAGAGAGAGACAGAGAGAGAGAGACAGAGACAGAGAGAGAGGAAATGAGGCAAGTTACAAACCCTCAAAGTCCACCCCCAGTGAGGCACTTCCTCCAGTAAAGTTGCATGCTCTGAAGGATCCATAACACCCCTAAACAGCACCACCAGCTGGGGACCAGCTGTTCAAATGCATGACCCCATGGGGGACATTTCTCACTCAGATCACCACATTTGGCCCTTTGTCTATGTGGGCTTGTTTTCATTTCATGATATACAACACATTTAGTTCAACTTCAAAACTCCTCATAGTCTTTGTCTCAACACTGTTCAGAAGTCCGCAGTTCAGCCTGTTCTGAGACTCAAGGCAATCTCTTAACTGTGACCCCTGTAAATAAGCAAATTACATACTTCCAAAATGCAATTGTGTCAAATATATTTATTACCATTCCAAAATGAAAAATGGGGGCATAGTGAGGAAAAATTGGACCAAAGTAAGACTTAAACCCATGTCTAATATCTAGAGTTTTATTTCCAAAGAGCTTAGATGTCTCAGCTACTCCAGCTCTGCTGCTTGCACTGGATGTCTCTCTCTCTCTGTTTCTGTCTCTGTCTCTGTCTCTGTCTCTCTGTCTCTGTCTCTCTCTCCTCTGTCTCTGTCTCTCTCTCTCTGTCTCTGTCTCTCTCTCTGTCTCTCTGTCTCTCTGTCTCTCTGTCTCTCTCTCTCTCTCTCTCTCTCGGGCTTGTTCCACTGCCTGTGTGCAGATCTCTTTCGTACGTATCACATGAATGTGTAACCTCCAACATCCTGGGGTCTCTGCTACAACCTAGTTTTGTAGCATCACACAATGACCTTTCAGGGCCTCAATGGGACTCCAACCCTGCCACACGTTGCTTGAGCTCAGAGGCTCTCTGAAACCGTAGAAGAAGCACTATGACCCCCTCATCTTGCATCTTTCTTTCCTCTAAAACCAGTACTATGTGGACAACACTGCCAAGTTTGGCTGCCAGATTGGGATGGACACTTGGACCATATTAACAGCAGCTTTTGTATGTTTTCTAGGAGCACAAAATCCCTTAGGCTCTTCTTTCACAAATTGGGACTTAGCTGGGTAGGACCTTGCCCTAATGGCACCTTTCCTGTCTCTGCAATGCAAAGCAGGAAGCTTTTCTTTAATGGAACTAATCTTCGTAACGATTATAGCTCTATTTCAGTACACGCTTTGGCTGCTACATTGAACTTCTTAATGCTCTTTTGCACTCAAAACCCTACATGTTTATTCTTTCCTGCCCCACCTGTTGCCCTTTTTTATTATAGACCTGCATAAGCGTAATCAATAATAATATCAAAGACTCCATGTTATACTGTTTTGCAATTTCCTATGCCAATGAAATTGGTTCATTATTTTTTAATTTAGCTTCGTGAAATTTCTTAGGACAAAAACAGAATGCAACCAGGTTCTTTTTGAAAATATCACAAGAATGACCTCTAGCCAGTTGCTAATAGAGTTCTTCTTCCCCTTTGAGACTTCATGAGCTTGGCATCCACTGTCCACGTTTCTCTTAGTTTTACTGTTTTCCAGGCTCCCACTAGGATGGCCCATTAAACCCTGCTTACAGCATTCTACCACTTTTCTAGTCCAAACTTCCAAAGTTTTTCACGTTCTGCCAAAAAGCAACATCATTAGAATGTTTACAGCAACACCCCATTCCTCTGTATTAGGTACTTTTCTGTTGCTGTGATAAAAGCACCAAAAGCAACTCCAGTAAGAGTTTATTTCAGCTTACAGTTCCAGAGAACTGCAGAGAGTCCATCATGCAGGGAAGGCATGGCATGGCAGAAAAAGCAGGTAGCCAAGAGATCACATTTCAGCTGTATAGAGGAACCTAGACAGAGACAGAACAGAAGTAAGGCCAGGCACTTTATTGAGTGAGCTACCTCTCCTTTCTCTAGGGACTATTTTTATATGAACTTTTGCTTGAAAATTTTTTGATCCTTTAAATTTTTTTTAGATTTAAGAAAGCATTTTCTTTTCTCTCTTAAGCTATCTGTAGCTGACAGCAATTTGGTAAATTTTATTTCCTATAAACGGAATTGAAACATCTACTAGAGTCAGTAAAAATCTCTTCTCATTATAAAAGAACATAACAGAAATATTTTTGCCTAGAATGTCACATTTGAAATTGTGCATAGATTCAGGTGTGATCAGATGACTTTAAGGAATTGGGTTTATTTTACAGAGCCAATAAAGTCCTTTTTGGAAAATCTGGCCTGGTATCTAATCTAACAGGGCTCCCAGCCTTACGGGTAGAGAATGAACGCTGTTTTCCAGGTAGGCTCAGGAACCCCAGATATTAAGAAGATTCAGGAAGAGAGGAATTTACCCAATTCTATAATTATTTTGGGTGAATTCTGATGGCAAATCCTTGACATGACTTCCTTACATTGAGGGTCTTTTAAAACTTGGATTTGAAATTCCTTATCAAAATTTCCAGCAGAGTTGGGCGTAGTGGTACATGCCTTTAATCCCAACACTCAAGAGGCAGAAGCAGGTGGACTGCTGAGAGAACAAGACGAGCTTAGTCTATATAAGTTCCAGGCCAGCTGGAGCTACAGGGAGACCTTGTCTTAAAAGACTAACTCCCCTTAACACCCCTTCAAAGAAAAGAAAGAAAGAAAGAAAGAAGGAAAGAAGAAAGAAAGTTCCAGCCGAGGAAACTTAAAAGAGCCTATTATTACAATTTTTGACACACTCATGATCAAGGTTAATAAGATTAAACTTATTTTTGAAATAAATTAGCCTTATTTTGGTGAAATGTGGTTGATTACAGAGAGAAAAACATTTTTTTCTAAGGAAAACATAGTGTCCCTGTTAGATTGCTGCGCTATTCCCTGCTTATGAAGCTTTATTATTTACTACAAACTGGACTGGTTTCAGAATTATTTTATTTTCCTCTGAAATATTGTCATGACTCTCCAAATTTCCAGTTTCCTCCCTACCTTTCAGACTTGGCTTCATGAAGAATAAAATTTGCCCTTTCCCCAAATTGCTGCAAATTGACAGCGGACAACTTGATATAATGTTGCGATAAATCTCCAGAACAGCTCATAGGGAGACAACATTTATGCTTTGTAGCTTGTGGAGACACACAGACATCCCTAGAAATAGACAAATTGCAAAAGCTATATGAAGCCTGACATCTAGAAACGGTCTCATCTGGCTGCCTTCTGCGTTCACAAATGGTTTATAATTTACTCAACTCTTCGTCTTTGTCTTTGTTTCCACAGAAATGCTTTCTGTTAAACACCTGTTTGCTCCCGTTGTTCACACCTAAGTTTAATGGTGTCCCACTTGCCACACCATCTTCAAAAATGAGATACACTGTTTAAAGTAACATATTCTCAGGAAGAAGAGATTGGTTCTGTCAGACTTGGGACCGTGCACTCAAATTTCTTTCAGGTCTCCTCTGTTTATTCCAGCAGATGTTGTATTTCTCTTGGTGACTCGCTTGTCTTATGAACTCCAGCCCAAATCTCCCCATTGCTAACCTGCTTTTATTTTGTTAAACTTTCTAAAAATAAAGTTTCAAAAGAGGGATTGTCAGAAATTAGAATGTGTCACTAAAGGATTGTTGAACTCGCAGCAGGAACACATGCAGGGGTAGTCTCCGACTTTCCTCTATTTTCCTAAAAGCAGGTCACATATTTGCAGTCAAATGTATCCTACCCCTCCTCTCTACTAGGATGAACTAAGTCAGTGGAGATAGCCTAGACCCCTGGCAGCCTGGAGCTGGTGCAGAGGAGTCCACAGTCATAGAGTTTCTAACTCACTTTTTAACAATTATTATTTTTCTTAGCATACAAAGTAATGAGTTTTCTTATGGCTTTTTTTCTTTTTCTTCTTTTTTGTCTTTTTGAGACAGGGTCTCCCTGTAGCCCCAGTTGTCCTGGAACTCACTATGTAGACCAGGCTGGCCTTGAACTCACAGAGCTCGCCTGCCTCTGCCTCCCGAGTGCTGGGACTACAGGTGTGTACGAGGCACTGTACCTATACTTCCCTCAGTCACGTTTGATATCCCCCAATTTGCTATGGTTATTACAGCAGATGTGATACGCTAATTAAATTGTCAGTACTTTTAATAATTTATAAAACAACAATTTAGGGCTGGTGAGAGAGCTCTACAGGTAGAGGTGCTTACCACCAAGCCTAATTACCTAAAATCAATCCCCAGAATCCACATGTTGGAAGGAGAAAACCAACTCCTGCAAGTTGAATTCTGATCTCCACACATGCCACATGTACTGTGGCATCCATATGCACTCACAGATAAATGTAAAGAAGGTTTATTTTATAATTGATTACCATCAATTATACCATCATCAGTTTATATCTAATAAACTACAACATACAGTCTGCATTGTCGATGTTTTATAAAGTGGAAATAGAGTAGGCAGTTGAAGGCGGTCTGGATTTTTGGAAAGGTGAACTTGCAAAGTACAGTCCTTCCAACTCGTCGGCTTGTTGTCTCCTGCAAAGGCCCAACGTATTCTACTAAAGGAGCAAATTAACTGAGGATTGATGAAGAGCCAGTGATGTAACAGCTAGGATGTCCTTGCTGGCTTCTGGAAGAGTTCAAAAAGGCTGTGCAGGCCCTGGGGTTCCTGGCAGTTAGTTGTTGCTGGGTAGGGAA